>NC_044973.1:3879126-4004750 GCF_004355905.1 Pyricularia grisea | reverse complement strand
GGGGGGGGGGGGGGGGGGGGGGGGGGGGGGGGGGGGGGGGGCTTGCCTGCAAACTTACAAGGATACGCAGGCCTTTGAGATCTGCCGAGACGAGGATGGGATTCGATGGAAACTCGAGGAAGCAGTAGCTAACCTGCCTCCCTTCCCGATACTCATCCTCGAGCCACTCGCCAACCTGGGAGATGAAGTCGTCGTCCTGGCAGGCGCCAAAGTGCTTCATCCCGTCGCCTCCGCCCTCGGTAAACTGTACCCAAGTGTGCTTGAACACGGCGCCGAGGCAGAGCACCTTGCCCGGGCGGTACGTCACCATCGCCTCGTGGTTGCGCACAATCGCCGTCATGCCGCTGGGGTAGAGGTAGACGTCGGCGGGCCTGAGCTGCGCGGCACGCGCCGCGTCGATGGGAGAACGCTGCAGTAGGTACAGAATGCGCTGGCGGAGGGCGGCGTGCGAGTGGTCTTCGGGCAGGCCCGAGGGCGGCGACAGCTCTCCACCCCTGCCGGCACCGACCACCTCGAGCGACGTCTCCACCACGGGCAGCAGCGCCTCGGCGAGCCTCGTCGACGCCCCTGAGCCGAGCACCTGCCACGAGCACACCATGGCTTTGCGGTTTGCAGCCGGGCCGGTGACTACGTGGAGCTTGACCGTGTCTGAGCCGAGCTTGACGCGCACAACCGTCTCGGAGATTTCGGACGCGTCCTTGACCCTGTCCTTGTCGTCGCGGAAAGACGAGCAGGCGTGCAGCCTGGTCTTTTCCAGGGCGTCTGAGCACTGCCATACGAAGCAGGCCTGGGATTCTGGTAGACCTAGCTTTTTGTGGACGGCCATGGACAGCTGAAAGAGGGGGCCGTTTGAAGGGAGGTTTGGATCAGTATCAGGGGTATGTACATATTCTCTTGTTTTGCGAACGGAAGCTTTGCACGTACCTGTGCAACGAGGCCAAACGGCCCAAAGCGGGGGTATATGCTCCTGATTTTCTGCAATATGGTAATATCGCCTTTGAGCATACGGTCGACCGAATTCCATCCGGGAATGTGTGTTGTGATGGTATGGGGACCCTCTGGGGGTACAGAATGACCAATTTCTGTGCCATTTGCTCCTTGCGTTACGGTCATGGTCAAGGTCGTGGTCATGATTTGGCTTTTTTGTCGTGTTTTCTTTTGTCTCTTTTCTTCCGTCGATGGGCCAGTACTTTATTGTTTGCTGCTGCTTTCCTCTCTTGCCTACTAGTTCTAGTTCTAGTGTTGTTCAGCAATGGTACGACTTCCTCTCCTATGTACCTTACCTATATATTTAAGCCACAGACAACAGGGGCAATTTCGGGGACATGCTATCCCTCTACGCGCCCGTATTCAAACCGTCAAACGAAGCTAGTTGGCTGCTGCATGGAGTCGGCTACTTCTTCAAACACCATCACAGCCTCGGCCACTTTTTTCAGCCCTCAATTTGTCCGTCTCGCAACCGGCTCGGTGACTGTTTCAGCCCTAAGACGGTTTAGTCTCAGACCGGTTCATCGGCAACTAACTGGTCAACTGACAGTATATATGTATATACGTAATTCGCCGAAATAGGTCTTGTTAATAACCTAGTCAGTCACCTTTGTTTATTGCCATCATTTAGCATATTCGCCAGCGAAGTGAGGGTGTACTTACCTCAATGCGGTTGCTTGTCGCTTACTGTCTTAAAAATAAAATAAGCTTATGTAGGACGCACAGTCTGTTGTTCCGACGACCCATATACTGATTGTTCAGACAAGTAATTTCTCGACCACCTTGTGCTAATAAATTCAACCTGAACATGCTCACATGGGTGTCACCAACAAAAAGAAAAAAAAAGGAGTAGAAAAACAACACTAGGCTACAGGTCAACAGATAAAGGAAACTATATTCTGGGAGGCAGAACCCGACTATGTACACCATTACCGTCGACGCATAGAGGCGTCCTCACCTGCTTTTCTTTTCTCCTACAAACTCCTTAGTAAAAATACTGTCACACATAGGCCCTACCAAAAACTTCTCTTGTGCCCCTCAAATCCAAAGTTCAAAAGAACCGCAACGAACAACGTCACACATAGAGCCGAAGGCCCCAATTTGTCGTAATACTTGGCCGACGCTCGGCGCGTGCGGATCGCCCGGCTTCTGTACAGATAGATAGCCACCGAGTATATCAAGCAGAGAATTGCAACCATCGTGAAGGCACCAGAAACAACAAATGCCATGCTGTTGGGCTTGTCGCCAAAGTTCAGCAGAGTTGTTGCAATCATGCCCACATATATCGAATATTCAAGCTATAATAATCCGTTAGCATCCAGCGTCATTTGACTTGTTCAAGAGGAAAGTGCTGTTAATATCAAAACAACAAACTACTCACCCAGCCCAAAAAGGTGCGCTCGGCGGCAAAGTACACCTTTGGTTCGACACGGACAGGCACATGGATCTTCTTGCCCTTTGGCGCCTTGAATCGCTTCACACTCGTGTCCTCGCTTCCCCAGAGAGCTTCATTTCGCTCACTTCTCGGGATGGCCGACCCTCGTGGGCGCGGGATGAGCGCCTTCGCCACTGACAGCCCCGTTTGCGCCGCTTTACCAGAATAGATGGAAAAGAGTGTCGAGTAGTAGTCCCAACCACCCACTCTCCGCGCCTCCTCCAGCCTAACGTCCTCATCCTCCTCCACGTCCGAATCGTAGACGGGATAATCCTCATCGGCCACTGGCTGCGCTGCAGTCTGGTCTTCAACATCTTGTGCTCGCTGACCACGGTGAGTTCCCCGGCTTGAAGATTCACCGTTGCCGTTGGTAGCATGTACGCTGGCCGCACCATTCTTGCCCGCATCTTCTACCTCCTCCTCGTCCGAATCAACCTCGTCCTCTTCATCATCGGTAGTAGCCGTTGCCGCCGAGTTGGCTGCTGGTCGGTGGATGCCGAAATTGTGAGTCCGTGGTTTTCTGATATCAACATCCATTTGCGGATGCCAAAAGGGTAACAGATTGATTCTGTCCTCAAAGAGGCTCGCACATCCATGGATGAATTTCGAAAACTTGGGCACCGATTCTACCAGGTGGCTCGAAGTGAGCTGACGCACCCAGTCTGGTGGTTGCTGCCCTACATGAGTCTGCAGCTTGACCTCCAGCACGGCATAAGGGAATCGAACAATGTCCTCGGGCGGTAGCTGGCTGAACGGATGGTCGATCCCAATGTCCATCCTTCGCCAGTTGTCACCAGCACGTTTCTTGCCATCTAGGTCGTCCTCACGTATCATGCAGAGTTCGGTATCGAGCGAGATACGCACTCGTGCATCCGCCGGCAACTGGAACGCTGTGCGGTTGTAAAACGACCGACACACGGGCTTGTAGCCCTTCTTCAGTACCGAATACTGAATCTCGGCTGCGAGACGCTCCTGTTCATCAAGTACTTTTTGGGGCTTCTTGCCCTCCCGGCGCGCCTTTTCAAACACGGCTGCAGGCAGGAGATCCCCCTTCATGTAAGAGTTGACATTCTTCTCCTTGATCGGGAAGCGCGCCTTGACCGACTTCTCGCCCGTCCAGTCTTCGCGATGTGTCTTTCGTTCAACAAAAATAGTTTCCGTGTCCATGCCGCCGTACCAACGAAGACGGATGGCCTCGGCACCCTCCGTCTTTTTGAGTCGCCCCTCATAAAGCTCCCAGGTGTCCGGATTGTCATAGTAGATCGATGTGATGGCCGAGTCAGCCACCTCGAACTCCTTGCTTGCGTTGAATACCAGGACCGGTAGGTGCTTGAGGATAATGAGCTTCAACTCGGTAACGTTGTCCGGGTGGACCCAATACTTTGTGGTGTTTCGGACGAAGCTGGCCTGTCCACCGCCAGCTGCGCTGTCTCCCTGAACAGGGTTGCCTCGTGTGCGAGCGAGATCATACAGCTTAGAGAGCTTGACAACTTGAGCGTCATAGTTTTCCTTGTAGAATGGCTTCGCCTTCAACCGACTGTCCCAGACGGGTTTTAGATGCCAACCTGTCATTTTCTACGGGACGTCAACCATGTACAAGGTTAGCATAGAACCCCGCGCAGCCCATTATTCAAGGCGCTGGCCCCAAAGAAGAAGAGAATACGTACGTCATGCTTCTTGATAATCTTATAAAATCCAGTGTAGTTGACTTGGACAAACTTGGCAAGGTCGTGAACGTCTGCGATGATATCGCTCAGATCCGACTCGTGCAGGTCAAACTCCTCCTCGGTAGGACCAGGGCCGGTGCCGCGTTCGTTTTGGCGCCTGATGGTATCCATAACCTCCTTCTCGCAGACGGCGATCCTCCTGGTGATCTCGATGGACTTGACCTGCTGTTTCTGGTGGATCTTTTCGAGCTCGGCCTCGAGCTTCCGCACGAAGCGTGTCTCGTCATCCTCTGACCATTCCCGGGCTCCCGTATCCTGTTTGATCGGCCCGCTCGGTTGCTTAAGCTCGGCCTTGAGGCCCGGGTAGTCGAGGTAGTACCATTGGTACTCGGGTATTATGCTGGCCCGTAGCTGCTCGGCGAACTTCATGACGACGACGTTGGGCCGGTCGAGATGGTAAGGACCGGACAGTCTGGTCGAGTGCCAGGTTCGCTTCTTCGAGGCAAGGTCGTATTCAATAATTAGCATGGGTCCTGACGGTTGTCGAAGCTACATGGACGACAAGATAGCGCAAAACTAAAGCAATTCCACAAAAAACTACGCCATTGGTTGACTTTATGCCGTCTCCTCAGGGTAGTGCGGATGAGGTATGAAGAAAAGGAAGGGAAGCTAGTACCGTGAATAGTTTTCGTCCAAGGAGGTAGGGCAGCCAAGATATCTAATGCGAGGTAGGCAGGTAAGGCGCCGGCTGTAATAATATACCTCCACAGTACGCTGGTTCAAAAAGTCAAAAATTAAAAGTAATGGAAACCAGGCGGGTGGTTCTGGTGACGGCAACCAAAATAATGTCCTGGCTCTGCAAAGACCAGTGTCGTAGTTTAGCGCTAGCTGGGTAGCTTGGCTAGCTCTTGCAGGACCTTTGCGGGTCGGCTCTTGTTGTGGCTACCCGACCTTGGTTAGCGACTGTCTTGTTTTACGCGACAGTCCAATAGGCGTTCGTCGCAGGGTGAGAAAAAATACATAAAATACAAAAATACAACAAGAAAAAAAATCTGCAACTACTAGTTTGGCGCTGAAGGTGGATAGGAACGGAGCGTGTTGCAGACAAACAAATCTCAACCTTGGCCACGCTGTGTGCGCAACGCCACCGAGGAAGTGAAGCTTTTGGATCCAGGGGAGGTCGTGTGCTCTGTTCATCACTGAAACCCCACTATTGCCGTCCACGTTTTTTGAATGTACGTTTGATTGGTCAATGGTTACAGTCTCGATCTCGCCTCGACAGGGATCAGGGGGTGAACCAGTTGGAGACTCGACGCCTTGAACCCCACATCATAACCCGTTGCCCGTTCACTGAGCGCACTGTCTTCGAGCCGGTTATGCGCGTCAAATGTTCTAGACAGCCGCCTCTGCCATGGATTGTTTGTCGATCCAGAACAGGTAATGATATCAGACTATCGATTGATGCAGGGTAGGAGGTAGGGTGGAACAATTGAGTCAAATAGACCCGATATGCGGTCCACACTCACACGATGACGGCTCGGGTCCGGAATCCAAGTCCGTCAAAGTGCCCCGCATTGCTGCCGTAACAAGCCGGAGGGGTCCGTCCTAGAGGGAAAAAAAAGAAAGAAAAAAAAAAAACACAACAAAGTCTGGAATTTGCGCCAAAGTGCCATACACACACAGAGTGTCTCCAAACAACACTTTTGTGTCCTTCAAACCAACCATACCAAGCTCTGTTCGCCCCAGCTTACCCACCATGGCCACCGCCGCAACTCCCACGGCGCCGGCCGCCACCCCACCACCCCAAGCCCAGCCGCGCATATCGGCATCGTGCCCCGAAGAGACGGCCGCGATCCTCCGCGCCGCGGCCACCCACGACGTGCCACTGCTCAAGAAGCTACTCGACGAGCCCGGTAAGGCCAGCGTGCAGGATCCCGAGACGCGCGAGACGCCGCTCCACGCCGCGGTGCGGGCCGCCGCCGGTGCTGCCGCCGACGACACCGCAACCATGGACCAGGCGCGCAAGACCCTGACCGAACTGTTCTGGTCCGGCGCCATCTGGAACGACGTCGACGACAGGGACGAGACGCCCGGCTGCGTGGCGTTGCGCGAGGGCCTGCACGACCTGTACGCCATGTGCCGCGACGCCGGCGTGCGCGCCGAGATGCTGTTTGGGCTGATGGACGGCTACGAGGCGCTCTCGAGCGGTGGTAGCGAGGTGGAGGAGGTGGAGGAGGCTGAGGCGGTGGAGGTGGTGGACTTGGATGTCGAGGATGGCGAAGAGGCCCCTGAGCTCGTCGACGTCGATGCCTCGACGGCGGCGGCCGTTGCCGATGCCCCAACGGAAAAGCACACCGTCGAGAGCGAAGCCTACCTCGCGTCCAAGCTGACCTATAAAGACGGCGCCTTGGTCGACGATGCCGGCAACGGCGTCATGATGGCTTGGGAGACGGACATCATGCGCCGCAGCGTCGATGCCCTGCTACCCGAGCTGCCCGCCGGCAAGCGGATCCTGAACGTCGGTTTCGGCATGGGAATTATCGACAGTATGTTTGCGGCCACAAAGCCGTCTCGGCACCACATCATAGAGGCACATCCCGCCGTGATTCAGCATGCAAAGACCGCACCGGATTCAAAGTTCGGCGCAGCTTGGGAAGAGTCCGGGCCCGAACCGGGCGCCTTCAAGATGCATCAAGGCAGATGGCAAGACGTCTGCCGTGAACTCCTCGAAGCCGGAGAGGTATACGACGCAATCTACTTTGACACATTTGGCGAGGACTACAGCCAGCTCCGCCTGTTCTTTACCGAGTTTATCCCGGGTCTGCTTGATGCCGAGGGTCGATTTGGTTTCTTTAACGGACTGGGAGCCGACAGGCGAGTTTGCTACGATGTTTACATCAACGTCTCCGAGATGCATCTAGCCGAGGCAGGGCTCGATGTCGACTGGACCGACGTCCCTGTTGACATGGAGCGAATGGCGGAGGCTGGTAAAGGAGAATGGGAGGGTGTTAAGAGGAGGTACTGGACTTTGGACAGTAAGTTGGTACTTTTCTTCTCCTTATCGCAGAGAACTAAACGTGAATTAATTCTATGCGAAGCCTGCGCTAACAAATTGCTGGCAGATTATCGTCTACCAGTGTGCACCTTTTTGGGCTGATGATCCAGACTTGTGTTCAGTACTGCCACTAGTCTAGTTATCTCATCCACGTGGTGTCTCACAAAGTAATTCTGCAACACAATAGCTCTCAACCCATTCCATAATTATTTCACGATATCCGCACAAGTACATAGATCTTGGAAGGGACGGTAAAGAGGTTTTAGGGTGTTCCTCGGAACATAGGGCGGACAAATCTATCAAGCTCTACAATCTGGGTAGCTGCGCATGGGATTGGTTCATGATTTGTTGCAATGGCGTGGTGCATCATGAAACCAACAAACGCCGAATCTCGTTGAGGGACAAACCGGCGCCTCACTTAAAGTTCTCTGGGTTGCTGATGCCGTGGAAATTACCCTCTTTGGCCCTCTTTATCGTCAACGCAGCAATGAGCGCGGCACCTACACCACTGCCATCCTCAGCCGCAAGGATCTCAATAGGGTCCTCCTCCTTGGGGTCCTTCTTTGCGGGCCAGTCGAGGATTTCTCTCAGGGCCTTGGCACCCCGCTGCTTGAAGTTGGGATATTTGTTGAAGACAGATCCATCGGCGCCCACGTGGCAGGACCGATAGTTCTTCTTCTTGCAGATTGCGGCCACACCGCACGCTGAAAGCCGAGCAGCTCGAGTTCCAATCAGCTCCGCAGTGCGTCGGATGAGTTCGAGCTCGTTCCGGTTAGGAACCAAGTTGAGCTTGTCTTGGAACAGGTCCAATGTCTCGGACAGGTTCTCCCAGGGGTCACTAAGTGCGATGTCAGTATGCCTTTGGGGGTATTCCTTTATCCTTTTTCATTTATTGTGGGGAACTTACTCCTCGATAGCTGAAAGGAACGATGAGTCGAGGGTGTAGGCACGTCGCAACTTGGAGATGTCCTGGTTCTTGAAGATGCGGACCTCGTGGTTATCATGCAAATCAACCAGAATAAGACGGAAGATCTCTCCCAGGTACAATCCGGCGATCATCTTCTCAAACGCCTGTTGTCCAGGGCGGGGAGAATCCTCGTCGATTTTGACGTCGTAAGGGGTCCTCGGCAAAACCTTGTGCTGGTTATCGAAAGCGCCCCATTCACAGTTGATAGCCATGGGCGTCTCTGGGGGCAGGTTCATATGCGCCAGCTTGGGAATAGAACCACATTCCTCCATGTACGCAGCATTGCAGCCAGTGCCAAAGATGCAGCCAATACGCATCTGGGTATCCGTATAAGCTGAGGCAATAAGGGTGCCGGTGGTGTCGTTTATCAAAGCCACGAGTTTGACGGGCACGCCCTGGTCGCGGTCCTTAGTTTTGGCTCTTGGAGCTTGTCACATATTTAGCGGTTCAATAACTCACCCTCTCAGACAGTGCCTTCATCAGCATTGGGGCGACATTCTTTCCTTCGACGCCGGCAATATCGAAGCCTTTGGTCCATCGCTGCAGGATGCCTTCATCGACGTAATTCTGGGTTGCAGGGTAAGAGAAAGTGAAGCCCAATGGCAGCTTCTCAATCTTCTTTGGGTCTCCATGGTGGGTCTCGATGAACTGAAGCAGGCAGTCGGCGATATAGTCCCAAAGCTCATCGGCCTGGCCGGTCTTGAGCTCCTCAGGCATCCGGTATTTGGATTGGATAATGTCAAACTCCGACTTCTGGTCAGTGAGCGTAATCTCGCAGACCCGGAGGTTTGTACCACCCATGTCAAGGGCCAAAAATGTCCCGGTCTCGTAGCCATCCGGGAAGGACATGACCCACGTAGGGTTCATAGGCTGTGATCAAATGTCAGTTGTGAGTTCTACAGTAGGCTTTGGCATCCATCTCCATGGCGTCATATTTATTTCACTTCGGTAGAGCCTTGCTGCAGACTATCCAGGGACAGAAACTTACAATGTCCCCGCCTTCTACACTCAGCCCCCGCTCAAGCTCGCCGACAAAGTGATTGGTGATTTGCTTGAGCTTTGCAGTATCGACAGTGAACATCTCCTCAAGGTCTTTGATCTCCTTGACGAGATCTTTCGGAGCGTCCACCATGGTGCCTGTTCAGTATGCCGTAGTCAGTTTCAAAGATCTCGGAAGATACTGGGCAGCGGAAGTGCATGCCTGCGCGAGAGTTGTGAGGTGAATATGACTGATGTTGTCTCCTAGTGGAAACAAAGGTCCCGTTGTTCACAGTCCACGACATCTCGAGATTTCACTAGCTGCTTACGCCCTTATTCAAGCTCTTCCGCTGTGTGCGACAGGGATGAATGATTCAGGAGGAAGTTTATATCGAGATGATAAGTGTTGAGCTGGAACAGGGGTGATTGAGGTATAAGAACAATAAAAAAGCTTGTGTTGAATTGATTCTCACACTTGGAGGCCGGGATAGAGCTTAGGTGGCTGAGTTGGAAGCTCAAGGGAATATTTATTGCAGGCTCATCAAGTGCCCGAAGAGGTAGGTAACTTTGGATTTCGTAATCAACACTGCAGTGCTTTTGCTCTTGGGTAGAGCATGACAGTGCGAACTGGCGCAAAGTGATCTATGTGGAAATACTGGATGCGGGATAGCGAGCTAAGTGTTGAGGCGCGGGTAGATTGAGCGGGAAGGGATTTTTTTGACAAGAGTGCGTGAGGGCGCAAAAGGATACGAGTGAATAGGTAGGCAAAATTGTGGTGTGTGCTGGGGGGGTGTGATGCAATGGTGTCGTGCGTGAGAAGCCGCTTCCACTACCAGCGGTATTTCCCCTCTTTACCAAGCCTTTGAAGAATTCGGGGATGTCTGCTCGGATCGCTTGACGCCTGCCTGGTTTGGTATGGTTGGTTGGCTTGGTATTCGGGATTGCATGTGGCTGGCCGTCGTCGGATTGGATGTGCTTCAAGCAGTGCTTTCTTCTGTGTGCCTCGACTGGTAGCTACAACAGCTAGAAGCTTCTGTCTTGGTTCCATCTTCGAGGCAAACTCAAATTAAATAGTTCCGATAACAGTAAAGAAAGTTGCCGTTAAGTGACTGAATGGAAAGGGATTGCCATGCCCGGCAAAATTAACCACAATAATGCTCTGCTCATCGTTCAATACGACCAAAATGGGCTGTCTGTTGTTCTCCGTATAATAAGCGAAGCCAAGAGCCCATGAGAAGATCGCCCGGCACTGCCCAAGATCGGAGTAGTGTTGGGTCACACTAAACCTAGACAAGCACGAGGAATTCATGTACGCCAGCATGAACAAAAAAAATATGTAAAGAAATCAACTTACTACCCCTGCGTGGCGGCGGCTTCTTTGGACCCAAGCCCACCATTTTGTCGTTGACTGTCGTCTGACGTAGGTAAAGATATATAGAATACGGATAAGAAAACCCCTACAACGTCAAAGTAGGGCGTATTGGATGTATCAAAATCTCAAGCACTCAGGCAATGAGTAGGTAGGTATAAGGAAAGTGTAGGTATTCAAGTGTACTACCTATACAGCTGTTGGACCGGTAGATTGTTGTTGAAGAAAGATACACACCGACAAGGACATGAATGATCTCATGGGCCCAAAGCAAAATAAGTTTGTTTTGAACTCACAGAACCCGCAGAAGCAGAACACTCGCGTCACCGACTGGAGCATTATCTAATCTAGAGTCTCCGCAAAATACAGCGGGAATCGCAGTAAACTACAAGAGCTACCTGCTAAAGGCTGCTGTGGAGTAATTGGATTGTCCCCTCCTACGTATGTTTTTCCTTTCTTAAGCCAGACAAAAGACTGGCTGTATGCAAAAAATTTTAATCCCCGCCATTCAATTGAGATAATATAAGCAATGCACCTACTGTTTTAGAGTTCCCATATCTAGCGCAAGGTACCTCCCTAGTTCATTGCGTAAAAAAGTCTCATGCGAAAAGGCAGGTACAATACTATTGTATACAATGACAGCAAATAGATACTGCGGGGCAGTTGGTGAGGGGTTGTACAAAGTGCACCTGCAGTTGTGCCAAGATGAAATGACGCAGCTAGGCGCTTGAGTGCCCTGTCAAGTAGATATTAGTGACATCCTAGCAAGCCGAGATACGTGGCGCAGCTTTCAATTCACCAGCCACATCTCCCACATCTCCGATATTAATGTGGCACATGAAACGCAACCGTGCAACGTAAGCTTCTTGACCCCTGTTCGACACGGGACAGGGACAGCTCCAACCGATTGATGCAAGCTGTCTCGAAGCGTGGAGCGGGTCGGCTTGGTTTGTTGGTTAGGTATATCTCATCGGCGTCACGACGGATCTTTACATTGTGCTTCCGAGGTCACGAGAGACGTCTGTAACGATCCAATTGCAAACGGGGAAACGCTGCCAGTATTGTTGATGACCACTTTCGTTTCATTTATTTCACAATGAAGCTCTGGACAGCCATCCCGGCTGCGCTCTCGCTCCTCAGCTTTGCGACGGCAAGCTCCGTCCGCCTTCCTTCAACCTTTAAGCCACCTCAAGTATTCAAGAACGTCAATCTGGTTCATATCATATCGCTCGAGAAGATATATGTCAAGGAGCAGGTCAATGTTCTCATTGAGAACATCGCCAGCACTCCTCAGGATGAGTACTTTTTCCCGTTCACTGTCGACGAGCTGTCCCGGGTGGGTGGGTTCGAGGTGAAGGACCGGAAGAACGAAGATGCAGGCACTTTTACGGTAGAAGCAGTCGAGTTCGACCCGAAAAGGTGAGCATTCTCTTGGCTTCAACCCCGGGTGCTTCTTAAGCGGTAGATCTTTGGAGATGGAGCTAATGGTTCTCACCCTCCAGCGACCTGCAGTACTACCGGATACGACTGCCCACTCCGCTCAAAGCTGGAGGCCAGCAGACCTTGGGAATCACCTATAACACCCTGAATGCAGTTAGGCCGCTGCCTGCACAAGTGGCTCAGGACGGGAGCCAGTTCCTTGCGTACCGCTTCTCTGCGTACTGTCCATCGGCCTATGTTACCTCGAAGCAAAAGACAGAAGTCAAGTTCTCTTCGCCCAATGTCCCCGACTACACCAAACTTCCCTCCGTCGATGGCGACAAGCCCAACCCAGCAAAGCAGGGCTCTAAGCTCACCTACGGCCCCTTCGATGAGAAGCCTGCCGGTGCCGTCGAGCCCGTCCAGGTTAGGTTCGAGTTCACCAAGCCCGTGACGCACATTGCCCGCCTGGAGCGGGATATTGAAGTCAGTCACTGGGGTGGCAACGTCGCTTTCGAGGAGCGTTACACTCTTTTCAACATGGGCGCCAACCTCAGCTCGCAGTTCAACCGCGTCAAGTGGGCCACCCAAAGCTACCACAACTCTCCCACACATGCTCTCAAGGAGATCAAATTCCCTCTTCGTGTTGGCAGTTCCGATGTATACTATTACGACGTCATCGGCAATGTCTCTACCTCGAGGTTCCGCAGCAACAAGCGGGAGGCCCTTCTGGAGGTGAAGCCACGTTACCCCATCTTTGGTGGTTGGAAGTTCCCTTTTACCATCGGATGGAATGCGGATGCCAAGAACTTTGTGCGCCGTACTAGCGGAGGTCAATACGTACTCAACGTGCCTTTTCTCGAGGGCCCTAAGCAGCCCGAAGGTATCGAGTATAGTCAGGTTCAGCTGCGACTGTTACTTCCTGAGGGAGCCACGTAAGTAATACAAAGTGCAAATTGGTATCTCTAGGTAATAGGTGCAATGACACTAACTGAAATACATGATACAGTAACGTCAAGTACCACACCAAAATCCCTTCGTCGTCGATCACGTCGGTTGAGGTTGGAACGCAGCAGACATATTTGGACACAATCGGAAGGACATCTTTGGTGATCACAGCGCACAATCTCATTGATGAGCACCGCGACCGGGAGCTTGTAGTATCCTACGACTACTCGCTCACCGCAAGCTTGCGGAAGCCCATTGTGATCTTCACGAGCTTGATGGGCGTTTTTGCGCTTGTCTGGGCTGCGGGCCAGGTTGAAACCAAGTTTTCTTACAAGAAGTAAATGAGAACTGACCGATATTTAGAGGCAAGGCCTTCGTTATGACGACGAGTTTTACAAGGGAATTTGATGATGCAAAAGGCAGACACTCTGGCTTTGTTTGGCGCATATGTAATACCAATCTAACTCGGAAGGGAGATACAAAACAAAAAAAAAGGTTCGCATTTTCAAGCCTTGCTGAGGAAGCGCGCCGCTTGCTTTGCCCAGTTGCGTAGCTTCCTGAAGGCGTTTGGTGATTCAAGATCCGTGACTCTTTTGACACCAATCTACAGCCGCCCAGTCATATAGAATGAGGCATACGAAACCAACTGAAGCAGTCACGAGGAACTTCAGCCCACGGACCCTTTGCTTATGGTCGATAGGGCTGCATTGCGCTTCCGCGGAGGCCGCGCCCGACAATGGAGTGCTATAAGTAGATTGTATGTACTTGATTGAAGCTGCATAAGCACTTTAGCTAGTTTCAATCGCCGAATGCCCGGGCACCCACATCTTTCGAAAGCGAAATGTCTCGGTTCTGGCAAGGCGTATCGGGGGTCTCAGATTGAAAGAAATGACATTCTTCACCGAGTCTTCGTGATGAGCTGAAAAGAACTGAAGATATGATGTCCTCTTTTACGATTTCCCTACTGCAGGTTCGGCTCGCGGTCTTTTCGGCATTACCTCATAGCTCCTGCACGACAAGCAGGGATTTGCAAGGGGTCTTTTTTCGTCAACTTGGTTGTTGTGCAGGGTCCCATCCTCCCCGCAGCCCACACTATACGGGTTGCTGTGCTCTGCAGCCAACGCCCGGTTTTTGATGTCGTTTTTTTTATCTGAACTTTACGATGCTGATAAACCAAGTTGACAAATGGCTTTTTTCTACTGTAGACATGGTCGTATTTGCGCCCCATTCTCTTGTGGCAGTGCTACCGTATTACGAAGGGTTTGACTATAGGCTTTCCTTTTATCTTCTTCCGAATTTCTTGCATTTCTCATCGAATCGGGCTAGCTAGCTCCAGTTTGCGATTGGGAGGGGGCGCAGGAACAAGCGCGTGAGGTGTGGGTGTGGGTGTGGCAGATGACTCCCTGACATGCCTAGACAAGTTGCAAGTCATTCCGCCTATCTCTGCTTTTCTAACCCTTGCCCATGGGCTTTGGTCGCCTTGTTCAAGGGTGGTGTGCGTGCTGATGAGAAAAAAAAAGAAAAAAAAAAAAAAAAAGAGAACGACACTTGCAGGGCTTTTGGATATAAACCTGTTAGTTCCTCTCTTTTCAGGGTCTCTTTTTTCTAATTTATTTTTCCCTGTGTTCCTGGATCATATATCATTTTTCATTTCACCAGGATTGAACCCTTTCTTTCCTATCTGCAATTTACAATAGTATAGCTATCTACATAGCATACTGCAACATCCCGCTACCGTACAACATATACACTCTTATACACCATTAGCTACAATCACGCCACCAGATCCGTGTCCCAACCATAAAACAAATCCGGTTCCCTGGTTCAGCGTCTAGCCGCCAAATACTCTCAGATATCCGCCTACCACACATAACCCCCACCTACCTACCTAGGTATTACACACAATACCAACATCATCCACCCGTCACCCAGACAGCTCAAGATGTGTTTCGGTGCAGAGCCCTCCAAAACAAAGTACTACTACCGGGAGGAGATCATTCCCCCGAGGAGATCTCATCACCACCACCACCACCATGGTCATCATCACCACGGGCATCACCACCACTCGCCCAGGTCTTCGTACGTGAGCGTTTCGTCGCACAGGTCTCACCACGGCCACCACAGTAGCCACCATCACCACAGCCCGCGCGCCAGCGGGCCCGTCGTCTACCAGCGCAGCAGCGAGACCACTAGCAGGCGATACGTCTGATTTAGGAGTGTGCGCTTTCGTGCGTGGCTTGTTCTTTTTAATTATGGTGATCTTCGTTTTTGCTCTTTCCTCATAAGCTTATCGTTTTTGTATTAGTGGCTTGCGAGGCTGTCTACATATTGTATAGACGTTGAGGTCTTTTGAGTTCATTTTGGTTCTTTTCATTTCTTTGCATTTTTTTGCACTTCTCATTGTCTAAAGCCTTTTAATCACCTTTTCTAATTTCATCTGTCCTGTTATCATTTCCCCGAGGACTTTGTTCTTTTAAGTCTATATATGGGCCACGAAACTTTGGGGAGCGGCGGCTATCGCGCGCTTTTCAGGAGCGTTTTTTATTTTGTTATTTTGTTTTTCTTGTCACGAGGATGGATTTGATGCGGACGTGTTGTATTACAACGCATTGGGCCAACTGGGGTACACGGATCTACGAAGTCAAATTCGACAAAATACATGTATGAGAGAAGACAGCAGCTTGATAGTTTGACTGATCACGAGACTACAAGATACCAAGAAAAAAATACTATAGTTCAAATTCGTTAACCAACATACCGGTACCTGCAAAACAGAGACTCAATCAATTTCGATCCAATTACCGCATCCCTAAAACTGAACAACGACGCGGATCCGGTTCTGGCGCCAATGACGTCATAGTACCGATCGATTGGCACCCTTTCCTTCTCAAGGCCATCAATCTCCTCATCTTAGCCTGCCTTTGCCTGTAATTTCTTTGGTTCCAGTGCCGTCATCGAACGCACTTGGTTCACTGCTAGCTAGGTAGCTATCTGCCTGGTAAGGTACCTTACCCGTCGGAGGGGTATTGTTCCCAGACAAAAAAAAAATAAAGCACCTTATCTAAGAAATATGCCGAAAGCTTTGTCTCTCCAAGCAAGGTGGGCTTTTACTATTTGGCTTGGTTGTCGTCATGTCGGCTGCGAACCTGTGAAAGGAATGGGTAAGATGGAGTTGCCGCTATTGCGCGTCAGGCTTTGTTTGCCAGTTTAGTGGCGTGACCTCCTTATGGTAGAGACTGCTGGCATTGATAGTGCTGTACCGAGGGAGAAAGAATAAGAAAAGGTCTTTATGAAGATCACCTCCACTTCCTTTGATCTGTTTCTTCCGTTTTAATACCATATCCTTTCCGAATAGAGGCGAAGCTTTGTGCTTACCCCAGAGGCTTGATTAACTATTGACCCGGCTGTACCATTCTTACCCGGATCGCAACAGATTTGGTGAGTACTGCCGACATGGGCCTGATATGAGTAGCACCTGCCTCCAGCGTGGATATTCACTTGTATTGCTATGCGCCTGAGCTACCCTGGCTTTTTTCTTTTCTTTCTACAACTTGAAGCTTGGAAAGTGCTACTTCCAAGAGGCACATCCCTGGTTTTATCGGATCGCAGGAAAACTTCCTAAAGATCTGGATTGTGAAAGCTGACCGAACCTTGAAATCACAGACAGCAACTCTTCCGATAACAGGAAAAGAATATAAAAAGAAGTCCTTTCAACAGAACAAGATGTGAGCAGCCGATCATAGCCCTCATCCCGGCCCATCAGCCTGATAAATACTTACCACCAGTTTTCTTCCAACCCCCTGTTCCAGGAACCGAAGCTTCTCCATACGCTCGAGCAAAGGGCAGCGCTCAGGCGCCCAAAACGGCGGGGGCGCCCACGCGAACCGCAGCCGAGGCGGATTCCTCAAGTCGCTGCGCGGACCGCTGAACAACCAGCCCGAGCTCTCGCGACGGCTGTACAAGCTCATCAAGTCGGAGAACACGCTGGTCGGGGCGCACGAGACGGCCGGCCGGGAGCGCATCTCGATCGCGACGCAGCTGTCCGAGTGGGGTGAGCGCACGCCCGATCCGGCCGTCGCCGATCTCTCGGACAAGCTGGGCGTCATACTGGCTGAGGTGGGCGAGCAGGAGGATGCCTACGCGCATGCGATCGAGGACAGCCGCTCCATGCTCAAGCACATTCGCAACACGGAGAGGAGCGTCCAGCCGAGCCGGGAGAGCCGGGGAAAGCTGGTGGATGAGATTGCCCGCCTCAAGAGCAAGGAGCCGCAGAGCGCGAGGCTGGTGATCCTCGAGCAGGAGCTTGTCCGTGCCGAGGCGGAGAATCTCGTGGCTGAGGCGCAGCTGTTCAATATTGTAAGTTTGGTTGTCTTTTATGTATTCTCAACAAGTTCCTCCCGCTTTGCTCTACTGTGTACAATCTCTGACGGTTCTATACGTCCCTAGACAAGGAAAAGCCTCAAAGCAGCCTATGAAGCCGAGTTCCTCGCCACCATTGAGCGTGCCGAGAAGCAGATAATCCTCGCTCGCCACGGCAGACGACTACTTGAACTCCTCGACGAGGAGGCAGTGGTCCCCGGAGCAGCCATTCCTGATTACCATGGAGCGGCGGACAGTCGTCAGATAGTGTGCGACTGTGAAGATGATCTCGGGAACTGGCGGCCAGACTACCGCTTGGAGTCTGAGCAGGCGTCGTCGTCAACCCCGGCGATGAGCGAGACCAACGGTACCAACGGCACCAACGGCAACAAGAATGAGGTGATGCCGGCTCAGGTGCCAACAACTGCCGCAGGTAAGGAGAACCCTATGACCTTCCTCAAAGGGGGAACAAGTATGAAGAAAAGCTAAAGCAACACACGGCAGAAGCTGAACAATCGCCGGTGACTGACCAGAACGGGAAAGCGAGTGAAGTGGCGTAGGTGGCCAGCCCACATAGCATTTCCAGCGCGGGCTGTGCGTCAGTTACGCTGCTCGAGGATGTGGAAAGTATCGACGTCGAGCGCGAGAAGGCCTTCGGCGGTAACAACAGCGACGCAAAGGCGACAAAACTTGACTCTGTATGGGCCAGCGCCGACTGCACCTTGGTTTCTGGCTCCCCAGACAAGGAACTTATTGTTTTGCTATGATTTCCATGCTGGTTTTAAACTTTTAAGACATCGTTGGAAAGGAGTTGACTTTGATGGAATTTCAATCTGGAGCGAATATATTTATGACATTATGAGGAGACGGACAAGAGCATGAATTCATCTCTGTGGACTGGAATGAGAGCATCACGTCCGATATAGCTTGCAAGTCGAAAATAATGACTTTGTGCAAGACTGAATTTGATTAGCTTCAAGGAATAGACAAGTCCGTGCTGAAATGTGTACTGTAAGGTTAGTGGTTGCTCCGTAGGGAACTTGAGATGATGCTACTTGTACAGCTGAAGTGGAGATGCCTGCCGAATCGAATTATGGGGCCGTATCATCGGCGCCGGGGAGTGGGCCCATCACAAAGCTTCAGCGGTCCACCGTCCGGCGATTCCACAATGGGCTTTATTCTTTCTACGTTAAGCCCAAGGCTGAAGTTGAAGTGTACCTAAACGCCAAACTCGACCGAGATATCTGCGAACTTGTAGTTCTGCCTGATATTTGCCATACATTTTTAGTCACGACAGCAAGGCCTTCCCAGCCCGTCGCAATGCTGTCCAGGCCATCCACCACACGTTACATCTGCCGAAGGTGTAACGACATCGTCAAGAGGTCAAGGACAGCAGCGCGCTCATATACAACCAGCGCCGGAGCCAAACCCGAAATTTACGATGTTGTCTGCGTAGGAGGTGGCCCAGCAGGGCTTAGTTTGTTGACTGCCCTAAGTAGGTATTCCCAAAGGCTCTTTTGCCTCCCTTGCGTAAGCTACCAGCTAGCTCTACGTTACCAGGCAGACAGTCTCGAAACTGACCAAATCACTTCAATTCCTCTCCAGGGGCAAACCCAGCTACCGCCGGACTCCGAGTCGCTCTCGTCGAGGCGCAGGACCTCTCAAAGCTCAGGAACTGGAGCCTTCCCCCAAATCAGTACTCGAACCGATGCAGCTCCCTCACCCCGTCATCCGCACACTTTCTCGACTCGATCGGCGCATGGTCACGCCTGGACCGGCAGCGCGTGCAGGCATATCAGGAGATGCAGGTCTGGGACGGCGTCACGGGGGCGCGCATAGAATTCGACTGGGCCGGAACGGCAGAAGCGGCGCGCGGCAACACCATCGCCTACATGGTGGAGAACCTCAACCTCACGTCGGGCCTACTGCGACGCCTCGAGGAGCTGGGCGGTGTCGACGTGTTTGACAATGCGAGAGTCGAGAATATCGCGCTCGGCAAGGATACGGAGGAGATGGACCTTTCCGAGTGGCCCGTTGTCAGCCTCGCGGGCGGCAGGCAGCTGTTTGCGAGATTGCTGGTCGGCGCGGACGGCGCCAACAGTCCCGTTAGGTCTTTTGCTGGCATCGAGGCCAAGGGGTGGGACTATGGCAGGCATGGAGTGGTGGCAACGCTGAGGCTCGAAGACGACGTCGCAGCACACGACAGCATGTACAGGGTGGCGTACCAACGTTTCTTGCCCTCGGGCCCGATAGCCTCGCTACCCATGCCGGGTAACTACTCTACGTTGGTGTGGTCGACGACACCCGCATACGCCGCGCTCCTCAAGAGCCTCTCGCCAGCAGACTTTACCGCCATGGTCAACGCCGCCTTCCGCCTGAGCCCCGTGGACCTCGAGTACATGCACACGATACCATCCGGACAGGCCGACGAGCTGGCCTGGCGTCTACAGCACGCCGCCATCGACGCCCCACCAACATCGCGAGCGCTGCCCGCCCCAGTAGTTGAGGTACAGGAGGGTTCCATCGCGTCGTTCCCCCTCCGCATGCGGCACGCCGACACGTACATTGGCGAGCGCGTGGCGCTGGTCGGCGATGCCGCGCACACGGTGCACCCGCTCGCCGGGCAGGGCCTGAACGCGGGTCAGGGTGACGTCGAGAGCCTCTCGCGCACCATCGCCGAGGCGGTGGCGCACGGGCAGGACCTCGGCACGCGCATGTCGCTCGAGCCGTACGAGGCGGAGCGGTACGCGGCCAACCATGTCATCCTCGGCGTCTGCGACAAACTGCACAAGCTCTACTCGGTCGGAAGCGGGCCGCTGGTGCCGCTCAGGTCGTTGGGGTTGAACGCGGTCAATGCGGCGAGGCCTTTGAAGAACTTTTTCATGAATCAGGCCGCAGGGAATGGGTTCAAGTTGTTTTGAAGAGGGAGTCGACTGGGCTTGGTGGGATTGATACTCGTTAGCTCTTGTACTATCTTGTAATGTATTACTAAAAAGATCACCGTAGATCGGGACCCTCCGAACCTGTCCTGGGGGGGTCATGTACAGCTTCTATGTTAAAGATAGAGATACCTCCATGTATTACAATCAAAAGAAAAAAAAGCGATTTCCTGTGTCAAATCTCACTCTATACCATGTATTGACAATAGGGATGAGCATCTACTATTCCGTTCAGATGCTTGAACATGTTGGACAGTCTCTATTTGTGCTGGTTCTAGTTTTGGTTATATGGGCATGGCTCAGCAGTTGGACACATGCCGAGCCGGAACTCATTTTCACTTTAGCAGCGGGCCGACCTTGCTGGAAATTATTTCAAATGCAGATCATGTGTACGATAATCACTGTCAGGAAGGTACGAAAAAATGCTTCAGGTGTTCCGGTTTGACCGCTGCCCCTGACCAACCCCTATCAGTGACTGACCTGCAGGTTATTGTACCTGCTTGATTGGTACAATAAACAATAGTCTTCTTGCTTACCCTCTTGAAGCATTGTTAGGGGTCATTGTGGACCCCGATGGCTCTCATGCCTCGAATCTTTGACGGCTGGCTAGCTTTGACATCGGGTATTCACTCAAGTACAGGTCGATCCCTTTCCCATTCATCACTATTCAACAATACCAAACCATGATATTGTTTGAATAGCTTCTATTCTATTTTGTAGCTCCATCCTTTTGGATTGCTTACGCTACTGCAAACTTTTTTTTCTCCTGGATCTGAATACTTAAAGCCCGCCTTTCTTCCGCCTTGGTCTGATTCTCGTTTCCTCTTCTTCATCATCTTTCTCAACAAACTTGTTCCAAAGCTTCACTTTGCGTTTCAACGTTGAGCTCACCGCTGCCTTGACCGGTGCGCTGTTTTTCTCCATCATCTTTATTATTACTTACTTTCTTCAACGTTGAACGTTGGTATCATACTCTTCAACTTCGGTTTCTTTTGACCATCATCTTGACGATTTATCTGTACTTGTTTTTGTTGTGATCCGGTTCCATATCCAGGACTCTTTTTCCCTCTCTGACAGATTATCTGGCGAGAAGACTTTTTTCTTCTTTTTTAACGCTTTACAGTCATCACTTTATCTTCAATTTCGTTTTGTCTGATCACGATCGCCCCGAAACGGTGATCCAGGAAGGAGTGTCTTCTTTCTTTTCGGCTTCACTTCTTTTGTTACTCGACGAGTCTGATTCTGCCTCCCGCAAAGACATCAGATATCAAGGTAAGCATGATCCAGATCATGCTGACCATGAATTCACGAAACCTTCAACTGACTTTGAGAATCGCCCAGACTGATCAATAGCAATACATAAGCCACGCACATACACGCGTGCAACCTCCTTTACTTTACACCAACATTCATCTTCTTCGTCCCTCTTCTCTATCATCAACTTTCAAGTTCAGCATTGACTTTTTGTCATTATCCGATCTGCTTGTACCTTGGTTGCATCGTATCTCACTCCTCACTTTCATTCCTTATCCCCCAACCATCAGAAGCTCTTCTCTCTACAACCGCATTCACTAGCCCAACTTGCATCTCAACAAGACTCAGCAGGTTCAGTGCCCAAGTACTGTCAAGAAGTATTCAAGTGTCACAAGTCTACAGTTCTCGCCCTCTCTCGAGATCATCCTTAACCCATCTTTAACAATCCACATTCCCACCGAAAAATCGACAAAGCAGACACCGACAAAATGTGCTTCCAAGAGTTCATCGGCTACACCTGCGGCCACTGCTCCATGCCGGTCCTGCGCCCCTGCTCACTCACCACCTCGGTCCACCAGAACCCCGTCTGCAGCCTACAGGCCACTCGGCCCTTCATCTCACCCGAAATGTGTCCGGCATGCTCCCGCATCATGCACACCCGCGCCGTCCTCATCCAGGAGTGGGAGCACCACTTCCTCCACGAGCGCGGCGCCTGCGGCTGCGACGTCATCTTCCCGGACCTAGTTCGCCCCAGGGTCATTGGTGGTGAGGCTGTCTTTCGGTACCAGGCCATGATGGAGCAGCAGAACAATGCCGTCATGGACAAAGCACAGAGCAAGAACAACAATGCCCATGCCGTGGTATCTTACAACCTCCCTCCTACCCCTCCCCCTCAAGACGGCCAGACAGCTCCTCCAATCTTCCAAGAAGTCCACGGTCCAGACGGTCAGCTCGCCATCGCCGTCCGTCTCCCCAGCCTGTACGCCGCCGAGTGGGTTGATGACCACCGCAAGCTCCATCAGCGCGGCGAATGTTCATGCAAGGCCGACTTTACTCCTTACAAGCCCGAGTGGGCGGTTCAAGACGGCCGTGTTCAGGATCAGCAGCAACAACAGCAAACCCAGCCTCAAGTTGAGTACGCCACCCCCATTGCCCCTGCCTCGATGAGTCCCGAGCGCCGCCGCGCTGTCTCGGTCGACATCTCCCAGACCCTCATCGCCACCTGCAACGACACCGACAACACAGCCAACAAGGACACCATCGAGGTCAGGACAGAGGTCAACTACCCCAAGCACCGCCGCTCCTCGAGCGCCGAGGTCACAACCACATCTAACTCCAGCACCCACGAGTCCAGCGACGTCGGCGTCGAGGTCACCACGTCTGACTTTGCGCACTACATCGGCGAGGAAGACAACCAGCAGCATCACGACATGGCCACCGTCAACCCCCCTTCCATGATCCAAACTCACAACTGGGGCCCAGCCCTGCGTGCCATCTCGGCCGACGGAGACATCTTCAAGCCCCGGTCTTCTGCTACAGCTGTCAACCAGACCCAGCACAACGAACAGCACGACATGGAGATGCACATGGCCAAAATGCACATGGGAGCCGGCATGCAGCCGCAGCAGCAGAGCGTCTGCAGCTTCACCAATCTGACCGGCGGTAATTCTGAGGAGCATCAACGCTTCCGCAACCCGACCGCCCTCCCCATCGCCAGCCTGCCCGTCGGAGCCGGACCAGAGGGTCGCCACCGCCACACCGTCCCGTTTGAGCAGTGCGTCCTGCGGCGGTATCCTCCTGGTGTGAGGACTCGGTACTACAACTGAACCCCCCATTTTTTTATTATTCTTTTTTGTCCGTTTCCTTGTGATTTGCCAGCCACAAAAAACCAAGTCTTGCCTTTTTGGCTACTTCTAAAGCTGCAAAACATCAAGCCCCATCATTTGCTTGCGACATAATTGATCTTTTTATCAAGTTCGAATGTAAGTCTCGACAAACGTCCCTAACCACACAGAGACTGTCTCGCCGCTTCCATAGATCCCACAAGCTGACTTGATGACTATGATGACCTGCCTTCAGAGTATCTACCAAACAGTCCGCGATGATTTAGCATCATACCCAAGCAAACAACTCGACATTTACTGCGTTGCACTTTCTATGTTAGCTTCAAAGATCTATTGACAAACAAAAAAACATTTTGACGGAGCATCCACTCGTTTTGCACAATACCCAGCCAGCTTTTCAGCAATAACAGAAAAACAACAAGAAACAGCAACAAAAGACAAAACCCAGCCAACACTTGACAAGAAAAAAGATACATACCTCAGGGGCGGGGGGAGGGAGAGAAACGTTTGCTTCATCAAGCCTGCCTGTCTCTTTTTTTTTCATATGTTTCTGCCCACTTTGTTTCTGAACCAAAAAAAGAAATCTTTGCGCGTTGCTCTTCCTTCGATGCTTACTATGATACAACATATGAAAAGAAAAACAACAACAAGCTCTTCTTCTCTTTCATCTTCTCGCCTTGCTCTATAAGGTAGAAAATTGTTGGAGGAAAAAACAAACTATAAAAAAACAGGACACCATATTATCGATGCTTTTCTGCTTTTTTCATCGTTTCAGCACCTAATATTGCGCAGTTATTCACCTATTGTCCATGAAAAATCTCTTTTCATCTGCAGATATCCCCCTCCCCACACACTCCCTAGACTTCTATTCCCATCTTTTTCAAATCTTGAATGACTTGATAATTGTCTTTACCGATCGACCTCACCTGTACAGAGGGAAAATGAGTTTTGCGTTAGTCTCTTGGTCAGAAAAAAAACCAAAAAAAAGCAATCAGGTAGATGCAATTGAAAACTTACCAAACACAAGATCCATTGTTCCAATGACTGCGACGGCATCGGCAAGCAAGTGACCCTTGCAAACGTGGTCAAAGCCAGCCAAGTGGGCGAAACCGGGTGCCCTGATGTGGACACGGTAAGGGCGCTCGCTGCCGTCGCTGACGACGTAGACACCCATCTCACCCTTGGGGGCCTCAATGACTGAGTAAGTGTCTCCAGGCGGCACGGCGTAACCCTTGGTGTACAGAAGGAAGTGGTGAATCAGGGCCTCCATGTTCTCCTTCATGGCGGCACGGGGCGGCGGCGAGACCTTGTAGTCCTCGACGCGCACAGGGCCGGCCGGCATCTGGTTCAGGCACTGGTGAATGATGCGAAGCGACTGGCGGAACTCCTCCATGCGGCACAAGTAGCGGTCGTAGCAGTCGCCGTTGAGGCCGACGGGGATGTCGAACTCGACCTTGTCGTAGGCGTCGTAAGGCGCGCTCTTCCGAATGTCCCAAGGCACACCTGAACCGCGGAGCATCACACCGGTGAAAGAGAGGTCCAGAGACTCCTTGGCCGAGACGACACCAACGCCTTTGAGACGGTTGATCCAGATACGGTTGTCTGTAAGCATCTCCTCGGTCTCGTCGATGCGGTCGCCGAACTGGGTAGCCCATTGGTAAATGTCATCAAGCAGGCCGGCCGGGATGTCCTGGTGGACACCACCTGGTCTTACGTACGCCGCGTGGAGACGAGCACCAGAGACACGCTCGTAGAACTCCTATTGTCAAGTTAATATCTCCAGACCTCTCAAAGATAAGAAGCCAATGCCTCAAAAGACAAAAGCTTATAAGCACCTTACCATGAGTTTTTCTCTCTCCTCGAAACCCCACAGGAAAGGCGTAAGGGCGCCAACGTCCATGGCGTGAGAGAGGACCGACATCAAGTGGTTGAGAATACGGGTGATCTCGCCAAACATAGTCCGGATGTACTTGGCACGCTCAGGAATCTCAACGTTGAGCAACTTCTCAACGGCCAGCGCGAAGCACTGCTCGTTGGTCATCATGGAGACGTAGTCGAGACGGTCAAAGTAAGGGAGGGCCTGGAGGTACGTCTTGTACTCGCAAAGCTTCTCGGTACCACGGTGCAGCAGACCGACGTGCGGGTCGGCACGAACAATCTCCTCTCCGCTCAGCTCAAGAATCAGACGCAACACACCGTGCGCGGCCGGATGCTGGGGACCAAAGTTGACCGTGTAGTGGCGGATCTTTCGCTCAGCAACGCCCGGCTCATTCGCCTCAACGTCGTCCTTGCGGTTCGTCACGGAGTAGGGGTCGATCGGGCTCGAAAAGTCCGAGTCGACGGGCACCAGCCGCGTCGCCTGAGCCTTGATGAGCTCGGCCGGGTCCGGAGTCGTGGCATATCGGCGGCGGGTGGTCGAGGACAGGGATCTTATTGTTGAAACAGCCGAGGAGCACGCGGCGGAGATGGGAATCTGGGAGGAGGTTGCTGGTCGGAGGCAGAGACGCTTCGAGGCGCCTCGACCGGCCAGGCGGTAGAGCGAGGCCATTGCTGGAAATTTATGACGATTTTGATTGATGATCTGGGTAAAGGCCGGTCCACGAAGAGGTCAGCAGCATGTGTCCTCCCGAGGGGCTCCCTCTTTGTCGGTTGGCAATGGCTGCAATCCGAAGAGCTCTTTAAACTTTTTGATAGATTAGGAGGGGGCGACAAACGATATGTGATGTCGAGAATACCGTGTGGTCATTGACCCGAAGCTTTACCACCTTGGAAATCCCAATTGAGCCTAGTCTCGGGCGAGCAGAATATCCGGCACAAGCGTGAGAGCTCCACAGCTATACCTCTACAGCCAATCACAAGGGCCAATTAGTAAAACACGACGAACCGCCATGCAAAATTCCCAAGCTCTGTTGGACATTTGTACCTGGAGGATGTAGCAATTGATGCAAGACAGACGAGAATTTTATTTAATTGTCCAGAAGTATCCATTTTCGAGCTAGCAAAAGAGTCCATGAATCTGTTCTCCATCCAATTGACTACAGGAACATGTAAAAGAGTTTGAGTGGGCATAGATAAGCAGCTAGCTGCCCATGAGATTTTGACATCAGGTACCTAAGGTAGTACCTTACCTTGCTTGCCTTGCTTGCGTACCAATGATCTGGTCCTACTTTGCACTGACATGGATTTTGTCGCAACAAACTGCAAGTTCTTCTATGAGGTGCAGGGTAGGCAGCGCAGGGATTAACGGCATTTTGTCTTTGAAATTTCAAGCAGGGATGCTTCGCCAAGTGAAAAAGGTGGGGCCTGTCTAGCAACGCCCTGCAGCTTTCTCCCCGCCAAAAGTTTTGCGACGCGGAAAAAAAGTTCAAGAAATCTAATCGCGATATCTTCCAGTTAGAGTCTTTAAAGCCATAATGCCTTCACAAACAAATCTTAGCTCTGATGAGCTGAACAGGCGAAAGGTATGTGAATTTGCCTCATATAAAAGTCTTATATATTTTTCTTGGGTAGGCAATTTCAGCAACTAATCCAACCGCACCTTACAGATTGTTGGTATCAACAAGGAGACAGTTACAAATACGATATCAACCGATTATCCTGGCGCACACTATGGCGAGGAGCACGCCTGGGACGTCAACCAGTTTGCCCAGCATCTCAACATACAATTTCACCAGAATGACCCCAACCTAGCGTCATTTAGTCTAATCGGCGTCGACGCCTCCATCGCAAATGCCTTCCGCCGTATCATGATCGCTGAGATACCTTCCCTGGCTATCGAGCGAGTTTTCATAACCAACAACACCTCTGTAATCCAGGATGAGGTGCTTGCTCAACGCCTGGGTCTCGTACCACTCAAGGGATCCAAGGAAGGCCTGCGCAAGTTCATGAAGCCCTTCAAGAGGACCGAGACGGGCGGCTTCGACAACTCGTTTGACTTCAACACAGTGAACCTCCGGCTCAACGTCAAGTGCACCCGGAACCCCGATGCGAAACCCGGCGAGAACGACCCGAACAAGGCCTACATCAAGTCCAACGTCTATGCCAGCGACATCGAGTTCGTGCCCGCCGGCCAGCAGACCGAGTACTTCTCAGGCGACGGCGCCATAGTCCCCGTGAACCCGGACATCTTGATCGCCAAGCTGCGGCCGGGCCAGGGCATCGACCTCGAGATGCACGCCCACGTCGGCTACGGCTGGGATCATGCCAAGTTCTCGCCCGTCTGCACCGCCTCGTACCGCCTCATGCCCATCATCGACATCGTCAAACCCATTGTCGGCGCCGACGCTGAAAAGTTCCGCGATTGCTTCCCCGAAGGCGTCATAAGGCTGGAACCCGTCACCGCCGCCGAGGCCAAGGAGAAGGGCAGCGGCTACGAGGGCCACAAGGGTGAGATGAAGGCCGTCGTCAACGACCCCATGCGTGACACCGTCAGCAGGGAGTGCCTTCGGCACGCCGAATTCGAGGGCAAGGTCAAGCTGGGCCGCAAGCGGGACCATTTCATATTTTCTATTGAGAGCGCCGGACAGTGGGACAGCGACGAGCTCTTCCTTGCCTCCATCGCGGAGCTCAAGTCCAAATGCAAGAAGCTAGAGGAGCAAGTTCTTAACATGGTTAGGTGAATGAAAGCATATTTAGGCTGTTTCTTGTCAATACTTGTACGTTTTCATCCAGAGGGGCTGCTAAAGAAAACGTTGCTCATCTGGCATTTTCCGATCTCTTGTGCGGATTTCCGGTTTTGTTTTACATAGATTTTCATTGGGCACGGCGTCTAGGCAAGGTTCGGTACTGAAAAAAAAGCAAATATTATATCCACCCATAAACTGTTTTGGTCTATGTTTTAAGAGGACAGATCAGATTTGATCCGGCCAGGCCCGAGAAAATCGCTTCCTAGTGAGCAAAAAGCCCAACAAACATCAACTGGACAAGCTTACGATGAAAGTCTCCAAAAGACGAGTCAGGCACTTTTCATTAGAGCGTTGCCGTCATCTGCCTTCACTTGAACTGCAGCCTGTACTGGAAAACCGTGCTCATAAAAGCCGGGTCCGTCACGGCGATCTCCTGTCCGCTGACCAAACCCAGCTCGGTCAGGGTCTTGGTGAGATTGCCCCTTGTGGCCTTCTCGAGATCGGGCGTCATCTGCACGTACAGTGACTTCCCTTCGGCGCGGATGCTGGGCTTCTTGAGTTGAGCGGCCGGCTGGACCGCGAGGTGGTCGACGAGCTCCTGCAGCGTCCAGCTCGAGTCGACCTCGAGCTGGCGAGCCTCGTTACCGCAGACGGGACAGTCGGGTTTGCGTTCGTACTTATAGGTGAAGGTGTAGATGCCGGCGTCTCCCGTGTACATCATGTAGTTCTCCTCGAGGCCGAGCGGGGGCGCGGCATTGCTGGCGATCTTGAAGGCCTCGTTGCAGCAGCTGGCGGCGATTATGGCGTTGGTGGAGGCGATGGCGGGGATGATGTTCTTGACCACGCCTTGGGTCAGAGAGTAGGTGACGCCCTGGATGCCGTACTCCTTGGCGCGTTCCGCCGCCTTCTGGAACAGCCATGTGATGTGCTCCGGGTCGTCCTTGTCCAGGGCCGGGAACGGCTTCTCCTTCTCCCAGGCGATGATGTGCGCCCACTCGATGCAGTGTTCCGGCTGGCGCGGGATGGTGGCGATGGTGCAGAGGGGGACGGCGGGCCGAGGCGCGTATATCTCAAGCTGACACTCGATGCAAGCCGTCATGGTAGGAAAGATAACCCGAGACTGGCCCTTGAAGCCTTCGGTGCCGCCGTCGATGAGCGGCTTGAAAGAGTCCGGGTTGTCCATGTCAACCATGTCGCACAGCTTGGCGTTAATCCACCGGCGAGCCTCAATGCTGTCCAGCCCACAGACGACGAGCTGGAACTGCATGTAAAAGTCATCATCGAACTCCTGAATGCGGCAGTTGTGGGGTGTGATCTTGACGCCCTTTACCCGCTTCTCGACAAACCGAGCGGCGACTTCTGCCTTGTACTTTCCAACATCATCCTTGCGGAACAGAAATTGCCTGTTCAGGTTGGAGATATCTATAGTATCTGTCCGGGGGTGAGAACATGTCAGATCAGGTCAAGTTGGATTGGCGATATTCTTGTATCTTTGAGAGTCCACGAATGTATCGATTTTGTCAAAGGTTCCATGCTTACCCATGTCGATGACATGTATGTTTTTAAAGCCAGTCAAGGCCAGGTTCTTGAGAATCTCACATCCAAGCCCGCCAGCACCTCTGGGAAAGTGAGAGTGAGTTTCCGGTCCAACTACTCAAATTTGCCAAGGATACGATCACCGTACATTACCCTGGAAGAAAATTAGTCTATTAGTGCTACATCTCTGGGGTGAAAAGACAGCAGCACATGGCCTACGTACAGAACAGACATCTTTTCCATGCTTGAGACACAGCTATCTGGGTCAAAGCTGTCCATGTCAGTGAAAGGACCTGGTTTGGTCCTTATTCTGTCCAGGTAGTGCCTGAAAAAGGATGATTGTCAGTATAAAAGACAATAGATGCACAGCATTCGACTGTCAGGTAAAGTGAATACCATCGTTGTGTGCTTGTATCGACACTGGTAACCATTTCCGTGTCCGCCGCCATCTTTGCCAGTCTTCTATGTGAATGAGACGGCGACCCGCGTAGATATACGGACAAGCAAGCGAGTAATCCAAGTACAAATTAGTTCGGGTTTTCTTAATTTGCCTGTGTTAGATGAACGTAGACATGGACTGGGACCTTTATGTAGTGAGATAACCAAGAAGAGCTGGGGCTTATGAGAGTGGAGGTGAAGTCACTGGAGGTATCCCGGCGCTTTTCCCCGCCACAAAGGCAACCTGTCGACCCTGTACAGCGGGTAGATCTCTTATCGATAAAGCTGTAGGCCTGTACCCCACAGGTTTAGCGGACTGCAGAGTCGCTACCAGAAGCTGTCTACAGGCATCATCAGCCATATTTCATCCAATTATCTTCCTCGCAAATGGCTGCTCCCGTTGCTTAAATCCTGGTCCGCTTCACCATGAAGTTACCAAACCCAACAACTTGGATGGAATCTGCTGTCGGCTCGCAATTTTGATGAGAAAATTACATTCACATTAACGCCGCACCTCTGCAGCGCATTTTGCTATTCAACGTGGAAGATGTTGCACTGAGTTCTGGTTTCTCCCATGCGCCAAGTTTGAGCGCACAAAGCGACTCCTAATTTCCAACATGGACGATTTACTCACACCTGTGAGCCAAGTGTATACTTCAAGCAAAGATAAGAAGCCACTTTTACAAGAAGTCACTTCAAGCCCTCAGCCCGTCAGCAAAAATTCCAGTGGCATAGGGGCTAGCTTGTCTAGCTACGAGGATGCCTTGGAAGCTCTCAAGGCAGAGCCTGACTATGACACCCTTTCTTGCATCCTCAATTTTCTCCTCGATGGACACACAACAAAAACACAAGGCGCAACCTACAGCATTCATCAGCCAAACCCCCTGAACTCACAGATCATACAGACGCTAGTCACCAAGATCGTGCCAAATTACTGGGAATCATTAAAAGAAGAGGCTGCTGAGGAAAATCAAGATATTTCTCGGCCACAAAGCCAACAGCCTCCTTTGCTGCGGAGACTGTTGGGTTGTCTTCTCAACTTGACTGGACTCAACGTCATCTTGACTCACTTGAGAGGACTTCTCGGTGAGCTAGGAACAAGCACGGACGAGACTCAGAGGTCAATAATGAGCTTGAATATAGCCACTCTGCTCGATCTGCTTTGTTCGCTTCTGCATGGACATGGCACCTTGCACAGAATTTGGACCAACAGCTCTCAAAGCCTGGGCAGTGAATCCATGCTTCGACCATTGACTCAGGAGTTTGTCAATGTGACTGGCGGCGGCAAGATTGTCTCATTGGCAGCGGAAGCAGAAAGGTCTGCCCGAAAAGCCTTAGGTCAAGCTAATGCATGGGTTGCTAGCAGCAAAGACTACAGTACATGGCTGGTGCGGAACATCATTAGCTGGGCTCGGGAAGATTCTTTGGAATCGACTGGAAATCCGGTCTCTCAACTACTCACCAAAGCTCTCCAGCTAGGTCACACCGGTATGATAGCCTTGAATTCACGGTCTAGAGTGATTTGGAGACCACAAAAGCTGACCTTACCCTTGCAGACCTCTTGGCGAATTATCTTGTAGAAGGACTGCTTTTAAGTACAGTCAAAAAGGATGACGAGTTATTTGAGAAAGTATTCTGCAGCCTGCCTCAGTATGATCAAAAGCGCCTCCTGATGGCCATCCTGAAATATGCTACAAATCTTTTCAGCAGCTCTGAGAGCTCAAAGGATGAAGCATCTCTTGTATCTGCAGTTGCGGGACTTGTTCAAACCATTGTTAAAGTGGACGAAAAGAGAAGGGGTATAATAGTGGAATGGCTGACCTCCGTTTCTGGTGGTGCTGCCGGTGAACATGTCGGTATTCGGCGTGCTGCCGTTGCCGTTTTAGCAGAACACCGGGAAAATATTACCGCAGTGCTGGAGAAAAGCATGGCCTTGTTTGGCGATAATCTGTACATCAAGCATGCACCACTACTGCAGCAAGAAGGTAAGTTCTTCCGCCCTTTAATCTCATTTCAGGAACATAACTGAATTTATCTCCTGCAGCGCATGCTCAGATACTGCTGCTCAGCGCTGGCTATGTTCACCGTTTGAACCCTGTCAAGCTTGCTATACTCGTTAAATCTGGCATCTACCTCAACGCTGTCTCAAGCAGGCTGAGTGCTCCCCAGACAAGGGCTCGCGTCCTGGGAATGATTGTGGGCGAAGCACTTTCGAACCTAACTCAGGGTAGTGGGAAGGCTCTCAGTTTCGACATGGATATATTGAAGACTGACGAGGCAAAATGGTATAAAACCTTGGTCGAAGTGATTGACACGGTTGGCTCTTTGGAGCCGTTGCGCCAACGTGTTAAAGCTGAACTTCCAGAATCCAAGGTCGGGACTCAGACACAGAGGCCAGCCAAACCTGTGAAGACCGTGAAGAAAACCACACCAAAGCCCGCTCCTCGGACTACCGGCTTCGTGATTGAGGAGGTCAGCGAGAGTGAAGAAGGGGATGATGATGATCTTGTTCCATACGCCAAGCCTGACTCTGATCGGGAAGACTCCGAGGATGATGCAGAGCTAGTGACTAGAGACAAGCCACGAGCTCCTGTGTATATCAGGGACTTGATCACATATCTCAGAGACTCGGAGAATTATGACAAACAGGAGCTAGCTCTGACCACAGCGCCTGTGCTAATTCGACGCAAAGCCAACTACGGAACCGAAGTCAAAGATCATGCGGAGGAGCTGGCAGCGCTTCTTGTGGGAATACAGGACAAATACAGTGTGGACAACTTTGAGTCTTTAAGGACCCAAGGAATGGTCTCCATAATCATAGCCCAGCCGCAGAAGATGGGACCCTGGTTTGCAAAAACATTTTTCGATGGCGACTACAGTCTCTCGCAGCGCGCTTCTGTCCTGACCGTGCTGGGACTTGCGGCAAGGGAGATAGCAGGCTTTGAGCGGTCTGAATATTCAGAGTCTGCAGCTTTTCCATCCAAAAAGCTACCGCAAAAGGTAGAGCAGTTCTACCTGGCGCAAACCGGACAAAATCGGATTGCCGAGGGTTCAAATCTGAAGGCGCTGCCTCCAAATGCCATAGACGGCATTGCACAATCAATAACAGCAGGCTTCCTGGCACCAATGGTGGCAAACGCGGCAGACGAACAGACAGGACCCGATTTGCTTAAGCTATCATCGTTCGCCTCCCGGTTACAGCAGAGGCAAGGCACTGGCCACTCACCTTTGCAGAAGAGCCAGAAGAAGGCAGGCGTTCGTGCGATACCAAACACCACAGCCCAGTTGATATCCACATCATTTTTCTTCCCCCTAACTGCACGCTTCCAGGCTGCGCTGAGCTCGTCGACGTCACGGGCTAGGACCATTGTCTTACAACCCGAGCTACTCACCCACCTCCTCCGCACATTGGGCATTCTGGTGCACGCAGCCGGCCCCTCGACGCTGTCCCTTCCAGACATGACGGCCGAGCTCTGGGGCCTGCTGCTAGGCAGCGCAGTCCGGGCACGATGTGCGGGAGACCTGAGTGTGACGCGCGCGGCACTGTTTGCGCTGCTGGCGTTGCTCGAGGTCAACGGGAACGAGGAGCTGCGGATGCGCGACATCTGCCGGGAACTAGCGCGCGAGGTGGTTGAGACGCAGGAATGGGTAGCGCATGTCTTCGAGAACACACGCGGCGGCGATGGGGAAGGTGGCGAGGAGAACGAGGTCAAGATGTTGGCTGCTGGGGTGCTCATTCGGCTCAGGGATGCCATGGAGAGGTTCCGGGCCTTTTTGATTGGAGACATGATTGGGTGAGGCTTGACTTTTTGTCCTAGCGGCTGCACTCAGCAAGAACTTTTTTTCTCTGGGTCCCCAATTTGACCATGAATATATCTCAAGCTACTCCCCTGGCTCAGGGGTTCACCAACCCTTCTGTTCCTCTTACCTACCCTGCACTTGATGGCCGGAAAACATGGGTAGGAGTGGGGCCCATGACGGAAGAGCGACCCATAAAAAAGTCCAGAGGTATGTCGGCGCAATCGAACGATTGCGATGCGATGATTTCAAATCAACTGAGAACATCAACTGCACACATTCTTTCACACAACAAACCGTGACAATGGGACAGCAAGCTTCAGCACCAGCAAAGATGCGTGAGTGGAGGCCTGGAACTGCAGATAAAGACGGCTTTTTTTGTCGAACCCTACAACTAATACAGACATGTGCGCATGCAGCTGCAACCACCGCGCCGGCGCAACCCTCCAAAGCAGCCGACGCCAACAATCCCAAGGTGCGTTTTCCTTTTTTTTTTTTTTTTTTTTTTTTTTTTTTTTTTTTTTTTTTTTTTTTCCTTCAGCGAGTTCACCATGCGCTTGTTTGGGGCGGACACGACTCTCAAAAAGTGAAGGGATGATCTGACCTAAAAATTTGCACCAGCCTTGCTGTGTTTGCAAAGATGAAAAGGCAGCACGCGACGAGTGCATGCTCTTCTCCAACGCCAAGGATCCAGCCGAGGATTGCAAGACAAAGATAGAACAGTACAAGAGCTGCATGGCTGGCTTTGGATTCAAGGTCTGAATGGGCCCTTGTGTGCCTAGGATTCGGTCGGGCGATCGAGAGGCATAGACTGTACTATAAGAACGAGGGGCCACTTGAGCCAACCCAGTGTACCAACAACAAACTACCTGCATCGAACGAGCGGCTGAGACATAATAGACACGGCGTTTTTGTTTAGGAGGTATGAACAATATAGAAGAGGCTAGCAGGTCTCTTGCATATTTTGACAGCCCATTGAATGGTTAAACGGTTGGGTTGTTATCGAAGCTATGTGGTTTACATACATACCACTCGTATCGTGTATGCACTGCAACAACCTTTTACATCCTGACCAAATCCAGGGAAAATCATCGACATTTCTCCTCTGAGGCCGGCTAGGAGAACAGAGTTTCTCGTCCATCCTCTCAAATCCCGGTCTTCCGCTAGGTCGTTTGCAACATCTTCACTAGAGGTAGAGTTTGAGCAGGAAGGCCCCGAAGCTCACGACACATCGACCATATTACCTCTGTTGCCTTTGGACTCCTCGTCACCGGCATCTGGGTGCGTGATGCTGGTGGCTGGCAACTCTGCAGCTCTCTTCTCTATCACGTTATAGCCGGCTTCAAAGTAACGCCGAAGGCTATTCAATTCTCGCTCCAGAGCTGTCAACTTGGTGGCGATGGTCGACTGGGTTGTTTGTCTTTGATTCAGCAACTCCACTAGCTTGCTTAGGTCTTTTCCTCGAGTGTGGTTGCTTGAAGGCAAGAAAAACAACACGGTCAGCTGATTTCCTGGGCTTTGTCCTGGTCGCGGTATTGAGGTCACATACACTTTGGTGCTCAGTGTAGTGATCCGGCCTTTGGCTCTCTTCTTGACGCCTTCAACTTTTGTCAAGTAGTTGGCACGGATCTTCTCGACTCGTTCATCAAGGCGTTTCTGGATCTGTAGGTCAGGTAGGATGTCAGAATGGTATTGTACCTTCGTTATACAATATTTCCTTGTGAGAGCCAGATCCGCGCGGAGCAAGCTGGGGTTGATATCACCAACTTCAATTGCTTTGGGATCCGGTGCCACTGTCGGCAAGTCCTCAGGCTCGTCATCGGACGGCGGAGCTCGGGTTCTGACGGATTGTTTCTTTGGGGGCATGGCGACTCAAACGAAAGCTATGGAGGAAGCTGACTGTCGTTTCGATGAATGGTTTCGGCGTGATTGTCGGGTTGATGTCCTGGTGGCTGCGATAGCGCCGCAAGAGTTTGAGCCAGAATCGAGCGGTTTCTTTTATAACCGTGCTTTCCTGATAGTTGTTGTGAGGATTTCTGTCTGTGTTCACGGTTCGGAAGTCGGTAGCTGCTGGAAACCTACACCTTCCCATTTCGGTTTGCTGGACCTTGGTCGACCATGTGGCATGCTTAAACGGGAAGGGGCTCTAGAAACTGCTTCTTCCTAATGGACTACAGCACTGAGGTGTTTGGCCATGCAGTGTGCAAGACTGCAAAATTTGGTCCGTTTCTACACCAAGGGAGGATTTGCAACCCCCAAAACGGTAGTATTCCTCAAGTCTATAAATTCTTTGCACATTCATACATGCTGGGAGGTATTGTAGCACGCAGATAGCACCTAGAAGATAGTAAACCTTGGTGCTGGAAGAACATATCTCTTCGCGAGGAGAGCTGCATGATCGCTGAGTGGCTACCTAGGCAGCCAGCTCAAACATTTAATTACATCCATTGAATTTCTTTCTGGGAGGACTTTATCGATTTCATACCATCGATCATCGGGCGTATGGAGCGAGTTAGTATATATCTGAGAATAAGGGTTGGGGTTAAAGGACCCTTGAGACAAACCTTGAGATAAGATAAGGCGATGTCCAGGGTTTGCCCCGCCAAAATTTTCTCAGGTCGGAGTTTCCTTCAACGACGTGATCCGCGCGTTGGTCCCATCCCCAGATACTAAGATCCAGCTGCCAAACCGTCCTCGTTCGGCATTCCACAATGGGTCTCGCCGCCCCAAAGAAGTGAGTGGCCCAGTCGCCGTCTTTTGCGCCTCCAAGCTGACATCAACCAACAGCAAGCGCAAGCTTGGCAACGACCCGAACAATACGAGATGGAGCCGTAACACCGAAAACTTTGGGCACCGTATGCTTCGGTCCCAGGGCTGGGAGCCCGGACAGTACCTAGGACCACAAGATGCCTCCCACGCCGTATACCATACGGCAGCGAGCGCGTCTCACATCAAGGTGGCGCTCAAGGAGGACAACCTAGGGCTGGGCGCCAAGATGAACCGTAGTGACGAGTGCACCGGCCTCAACGCCTTCAAGGAGATGCTGGCGAGGCTGAATGGCAAGTCGGAGGCTGCGATCGAGAAGGATAAGAAGGCCAGGGAGACCCATGCGATGAACGTTTACGTGGAGCGCAAATTCGGGACGATGCGCTTCGTAAGCGGCGGCTTTCTCGTCGGCGACGTTATCCAAGAGAAGAAGGAGGAGGCAAAGGCGGAGAGCACAGATGCGACACCAGAGCCTACAGAGACATCCTTGAAAAAGGAGAAGAAACGCAAGGCTGGGCGAGACGATGAAGAAGAAGCACAATCCAAGGAGGAGCGACGGAGAGCCAAAAAGCAGAAGAAGTCCATGAAAGAGACGGTTTCTGCCGGTGAAGACGTTACATCCGAAGAGGAATCGGCAAAATCCAAGAGTAAAAAGAGCCACAAGAGCAAAAAGGAGAAGAAGCGGAGGAAAGAGGAATCGGCTTCTGAAGAGCAGGAATCAGAGGACGAGGAGAGCCGTGAGAAGCGGAGGAAAAAGGAAAAGAAAGAACGCAAAGAGAGGAGAAGGGAGAAACGGGAAAAGAAGTTGAAAAAGAAGCAGCAGCGTGAGGAGGACAGTTCGTCTTCGGAGGCGAACTCGGACGACGAGACCACTACGGTCGATACCGGCGCCTCCACGCCCGTTGCCAGTGGTACTTCAACTCCTGTCTCGCAAGTATCGGTTCGTCACCTTGCCAGGAGACGCTTCATTGCTCAAAAGCGGATGGCAATGAAAGATCAACAAGCACTGAATCAGGTAAGGCACAACTCACCCGAAAGTAAATCCTAGGACCATGATGCTGACCTCTTTGAAGATATTCATGATAAAATCATCATAAAGATTACTAGCCAGCGACAGTTATTTCTCATACAAATAAACATACTCTTGTTATGATCTTTGATCCACAATTATTTGTTTTCGTCACTCAGTATCCACGCCATCATGCGGCCCGAATACCTCAATTCCCGGTTCAGTCTCGTTCCATTGGATTGACAAGATATAGGTTGATATCCAACCACGGCGTAATCATATGGTGATGTGTTTACTCGGCCCTCGTCAGATTTGAGCTTGGCGCAAGTGAAAAAGAGCACCAGCTCGCCTTATGACCTACTGAGTTGTCTTGACCTACCTAGGTATGCATTAATTTTGAGATGTCGCAGCTCGGTTCAGGTGTTTCCCTCGCCAAGCTTGTGAGTGACATCAAACCTCTTAGTCGCGCCCTTGAGGTTGCCAATCATGGAATGATACTAAACCTGAAGAACACTTGGTGCGAGCTGGTCCCCTCTCTGGGGTGTACAAATTACATCGATCCTGAGGCACCAATGCAAGACGAAACCGAAGGTTGCAGTCTGTAGGGGCGAATAGAATAAACTTGTGAGCGTTTTTTCGACGCCCTGCTAGAGAAAGAAACATATCCTCCCCCATGGTGCAATCGTTGAGTTTATGGACTTTTATGATCACGGATTTGAGCGAAGCATAGAGCGATTATGAGCATGATGATACTAAGGCTCAAACGGAAGTATCTGAAAAGGCAGCATTACAACGGAGAGAAAGATCCCGTTACAGGCGTGGCAGGAGGAGCACAAGTCGGGGGAGATACTGAAGCCCAGATTAAGTATACAGCCGATCTCATAATCGTCGGCGCGGACTCGGCATTTACGAACACTCCCGATCAAGGTCCTTTTCAAAATCGGCAAGCCAAGTCTCCAGTGGTCCATCAAACGGGAGCGTAGATGATGATTACCGCGACTTTTTCTCCAGTTCAGCGTTTAATACTGACCCCTGGAACTCTCCTCTGATCCCATTCAGCTTGAAATAGGGACGATACGGAGTGTGCTACACAGCATCTGCGGAACGGTGAAGTCTTGCCAGGAGTAGTGAACAGTCCTGAGATCGAGATTTATGACTCCAAGTACACTGGGGGATGATTTGCACCAAGGGCCTCCCTTTGTTAAGCTTACCACATTTCAAGATCCGGAGAAGCAGAGGCAGCCTCTGTTCCGTTGGCTATGGGTCCCACATGACCATTATGGTCTTAATTCGAGAGCAGGAGACTCTGACACGCTTGGAAAGGCATTTTCGGCAGGGTCTCTTGAACTTCGAGAGTCTTCAGGTTGGTTCTGTTGATCTCTAATCACCACCTCGCTCATCTCTTCTCCGCTTCGTGTTATGTCTGCAACAGCTCATTTACTCTGCTACAAAAATGTTGGCCAAGTCCCATCTGGACTATGATGACCAGCCCAAAGTCATCACTCTGCTAAAAGAGCTGGAACAAATCTTTGGTGGTGGCCCCAAACTTGCCGTGAATGGCAGACATGTTTCGTTCATGGAGCCAGGCTACCACAACATATCTCTGGGTCGCCTAGACAGCTTCGGTGACATCTCAGCGAGAGAGCTTGTTGCGAAATGACTATGTATGCCGTATATACTGCATACAAAATATTCGGGTCTCGGACAAACTGGGGATCCTAATTTGTATTCCAACCAAACCTTGATGCAAGCTCAACACGACCAGATCAGTTGAACTCGTGATATTCAACAGACTATCTGTCGGACGGAACATGCACATTGAGGCTCTGCCTTCATACCTGCCAAATGCGGTGGATTGTTGGGTGAGTAACTGTGAGTCAATGGTCTTTTTTTCAGACTGAAGCAAAGCTTGCCCTCAACTTCGTAAGAAGTATGGTTCGAGTCACTAGAAATGCCTCGAAAATGAACCACTCAGAGAGCCATCCAATTCGATGCTTCTATCCCCGTATCTTACGCCAACTCTACATGACTTCTGCCACTTGAAAACCACCAGAGCTGGTCTATGAGCTGCATATGATGCTTCCAGGGGCTACTCCAAGTATTTTCTAACACATATCTATCAAGTCATTCCTAGCCCAGCTCTCGGACAGACAGAGCCGGGATCTAAAGCGTCTTACAGGAGGCAATTTTCTCAGTCGTGGTGCATTTCCTCATTAGTCTTGCCCACCTTTCGAGCGATTCGCCAAGGCGAGATTCTCACTTGTTGGCTACAAGCGGCCTGATAATTGAGGTCATTGATCAAGTTCCAAAACTAGACAAGTTGTTTGAGAGAGCCGTGGTTCTGCCAGTGGACCTTGCGGCTGTATTTAACTTGACCTTGTTGAGCTATATCGGGCAGATGTACTACAAAAGCATACAAAAGCTGGCACGTTGCGTCTACGACTTGGGTTGCAGACTTTTGGATCTGTTCCGCTAAAAGAAATGTTTGATCTTTACAGGATTCAGATATCAGAACCAACCATCAGGCCGTCGCCTGCTGCAAACAGCCATCTGCTCGAGAAAGAAATAATGCCGTCACTACACAAGCTCGAGTGATCTGGACTCTTGCTTCCACATCTCAATTATCGAATTCTTGGGAGACTTGGGGAAGAGATAGAGGCCATGACGAGTATTATGGAAAGCAGACACATCATCCTGCTCGATATCAGCGATACCAGGCGACGAGAGGAAAGTATTACGGTATAGATCGGCAGACTGTCAGCGAATCAGAAGACGCCTGGATTAAGCGGTCGATTGCTCAGGGCAGCCCAGATCGTTCTAGTCACACAACCAAGTGGCAATATGACGGAAAAGATGGCTCATTAAGGATAACGAACGGATGTTATCACGCGATTCTCAACAGCATACACAATTTGTGAGATACGTTAAGAACTTGGAAAATACCCGTACGTATAACTTGAAACCCCTTAATCGTCATTAGCTAGATTTTCAAGCCTTTCCTATGTTGACAGCCCCTGTTTTGCCTAAAACGGTGTACAATCTAACCGTGTGAATATTGATGGGATGTCGTTGGGTCGTATGTAGATCAAGGCCGAAATCAACTTTGCAAAAGACCACCAAGAACCAGCAATTTATGCATTCATTTTCGCCACCGCCGTCTCCCTACCGCTCTAATCTGTAGCATCCATCTTTGGAATGATCACGGCAGACATCCGCGAGATGGCAGTGAGGCAGTGGCTATATTGGGCTGTCGCTCTTCCGGTTACGACTCCGGTGATTCTGCTTGGTCTCTACTAGATGGTAGAACTTGATAACGTCCTCAAGCAATTTGCGACGGGGGCCACGCGAGATGAGGGTCAATGGCGATGTGGCAACCCTCAACCTCGTGCCATACCCAGTGAGGTATACAGTACTTCCAGACGTGAATACCGCTACAGCTACGTGCGACTACTTCTCCTCATCGTCCAAGAGTGGGCCTTACACGTCATCACCGTCGTCGCCGCCAGGAGTAGCACTCCCACCAATACGTGCACCAAAGAAACGCATCATCTCCTGTCAGAGCCACCGGCGATTAGCCTCTTGAGCCGGGCTTTGCCATGGAGGCCACCGGCGCGAAGCTCAGGCCTGCCCCATATCCGCAGTCCCCCGGACATCTTGAAAGACGGAGGAATGAACTAATCATACAACGGGCTGTTGGGGCGAGCCTGAAGATGCCCTCTTGGATTCCCTGAGTGTGGCAGAACGCTTGACATCGGGATTTCCACAGTGTATCCACGCAATGTTGAGGGACTTTTGTTCATATTTTTTCTTTTTCTAACAAGCACTTATGAATTACACATGCAAATCAGGAAAGTTAAAGACAGAGCAGACAAAAGGGAACTGCTTTCGAGGTATTGGCTGCCATGTTCATCAGAATCACCTTGTGGCCACGTTCACCATCCAATTCATTCCTAGTCTGCATGTTTGGACAAACAATATAGTGACCAATAATAGTTGTGTCATTTGAGCAGCAAAGGAAGGTTTTTGGGAGGCCTAGAATGTCCGGTTTAAACAATTGGTGACGTCCTTGTGATGATGCCTTGCATACCCAGTGTTGACCTATTTAGCATTGGTTCGAACTAGTTACTGGATCAAGGAGATGTAGTCGCGAGTCAGGACTGCACCCTCTCTGAGATGATCTAAAATCCAAAAGCGGGAACTAAGTATGTAGTATCTGCGTGACAAAGTCGACAACAGGTCTGCGGAGGACTGCAAGAGAGAGAAGAAAAAAAAAGGGTCCTTCAACAAGATATCGGCTGGCAGAAAAGCATGATCCCATCCATGTCTTGCCTTCCCCGCTTGTCCCCTCTTCCTCTTTCGAGTATGATTTGCGTGTTGAACATGGGGGAAAGCAGACAGCGGCCGCCCGGATTGACCATCCGTCCAGTAGCAAATACCCAAGGTAACTACTGTACGGAGTACGGGTCATGCATGGGATTTTGGAAGGGGAAAAAAAGGAAGTGAAAGTCGTGCAGGGTCTAGAACTTGCAAAGAATCATACCGGATAATACGTGTCGGTTTATGTTGGTTGTGCCTGCAGCTCTACGGCCGTCCGAAAAAACTCCGGCCGATGTGTGCATGATTTTTTTTTATTTTATTTTTTTGAGAGGGCGGTTTGTTTACGTCCAGAGCTAGTTCTAGTCCCTCCCCTTTGCCAAGGCTCAACTGCGAGTGTACTTCGTAGCGTAGTGGAGTTTGGTATGGTACTACGGCATGGGACTTGCAGATGAGGCGGGTATCCGATATGCAGCTTATTACGGAGGTATTATGATTTGTGTTATTTGTGTGTATGTGTGTGTGTGTGTGTGTCCCCTTATTACCAGTAGTACACATAAAATAAACCAAGCCATTCTAATGCAAATATGTGCCCATTTTCCGGCATGGGCTAGGGTGCGGGGCTGCTAGAGGATGGGGTGGTTTTTCTCTCCTATCATAAGTTGTCCAAGAAAGCCAAGGCAGGTTGCAGATTGGACGAGCAATTGGTTGGATTTAATTCAGCTCATGTGGACCTATTGTCACCCAGCACACCAAGCTGTGTCTGGTTTAGAGTGTCACCCGAAAATCAAAAGTTACTTTGTATGGTTTGTATCTAGTCGTACGTGCGAGGAGGGTTCTTTTTGGTGGACAAACTGGGATACAAAAGCAGATGGTGTGAAGTACATCAGAGAAGAAGAAAAAAAACATTGGAACAAATTGTTTGTTTGGTTGATCATAAAGTTTTGGACCTTTTTCAGGTGAAGGAATACAAAGCCAAATAAAGTAGTCAAAAGTGCTGGGGACAAGGTTTACTATAATACTGAAAGGCGATGTATTGGTCTGGAAGGTGAGATAGGTCTAGGTAGCTTCCATTGATAGGTAGGTAGACCTACCTACCTATCTACCTACGTACCAATGAATATGCAGAGCGGTTAATGCAACGCGACATCAGCCCATGGCGAGGTAGCACTAAAGACTGCCCACTCACATGCAACAAAATGTAGAGAGATGGGTACCTACCTACCAAATAGCAGTATTGTTTCTCGTATAGTATACTTACCACATCAGTAGACTTGAGATATGCAGCGCAACCCTCCCACCCTCCGTGGTACGCGCAATCTTCAGTGTGTCCGTTGCTGACTCGCTAATCAAGCAAGGCGCAACCAGCAGTCCGAGACGGAGCTCCGCGGTTATGTACCCACATGCGGGGGAGCCCATCGAGATGTTGTCCAACCAAGGTAGTCCTTACTTTTTACTCTTTTTCTGCTAGACGTTTGTCCCTCTCAAGGCATACTATACTTGGCGTCTATACTTTTCTTCGGGAAACATATTACAAAGTAAGCACCGTTGCCAGCCAATTACCGACGGTGCCCTCATCGAAGCTTGAATAATTAGCCAGTTATCTGATTCGTTTTTTTTTTTCTTCTTTTTTTTCACGGCAGGCTAGGGGGTGCACTATTCTACTGAGTAGTCCAGGGTAGATGTGAAATAGATGCTAATTCAAGTAGATCCAACTCTCTGGTTTTGGCCACTGGCGCTAACAGGCAGCTACGACACCGCTTTTTGCTGAGGGATTGCATGTGGCTTTGGCTGTTTTGGTGTCTACAGTATCTTTGTTTGTCTGGTGCCATCGGCCATCGGATTCTGGGTTGGGTTTAAGAGGGACAGGGGAAAAGGGTAATAATTATTTGCCCCAAGAAAAAAAAAAAAAAAAAAAAAACGATCTTTATCCGAGCTCAGCCACACAGGGAGAACAAAGGAACGTCATTTCAGCTATCTAAACTACCTTACCTTGTCTCTACCCGAATACAGACAAAATGATAGATCTGCCGTCCACATGGACGAGCTCACATTCCGGTCTTTGTGCAAGCTACGCCATCACGTTTGTTCTCGAACCCAAAGGGGATGTGCGCGCCTGCAACGCCATGACGACGAGATACGAATCGACCTCCCGCTGTTATTCTTTACGTCCTCGTCACACTGCGCACAGCGAGCGGTCATGGAGATTAAAAGCAAACCGAGGGGGTTTTACAGCAGAGGCGGCAGCGGAAGTAGCAGGAGCAGGAGCAGCAACAACACCAGCAGGTCCGCATCCAGCGGTCGTCGAGACAGGAGCAGCAGTAGTCGCCAAACATCGAAGCTCAGGGAGTTTGTCCCCGTGCANCCCCCCCCAAAAAAAAAAAAAAAAAGAAAAAAAAGAAAAGTGGAACACGCAACCCAATCACGCCCCCATTTTTGACGGCAAACTGTCCAAGAACACACTGGCAAAAAATTTAAATTAACAAGCACATTGGACTTTGCGGGGAAGGAACCTCGTCCTGTTATTGACATCAGCGGCTGAACGGGCAGGGATTAACACACTTTGAGTACCTAGTCTTTTTACCAAGCCCTTAATCGGAGGACTGAGTAGGTACCTTAGGTAAATTTAAGACGCCAATATAGGCAAGGGGGGTGAAGGGGCTTTTAGGGGAGATGCAACATCCACTAACGAACCTACCACGTAGCTTAACTGCAAGCCCGCACCAGCTTTCCGGTACCCACATCGGCTACGCTAGGCAGCTTCTGCAGTGTCTCTACCTTAGTCTAGAACTAGTGTCCCTGCTAAGATATGTACTATCGTAGTATATACGATCATACCATACAGGGACACTACTCATAGTAGAGTTGCGAATTCAACTTCTTAATCATCTTGTCATGGATTGCAGGTACCTTGGCTTGCTGGTAAAGGTAGTATTTACCGTGGTATGTATTACTTTGATAGGTGCACATACCCCATGCGACAAGGACTAGGATCTTTTGGGTTTCTGGTAGGGAACCCGCCATTGGCATGCTTGCATGGTTCCCAAGGTCCATATTTCTTGGTGATTGGTATTCCAATTGGATGAATTGGTTGCACTTCCCCAGAATGTGAGTGAGGTACTTGCAGGTATCTACCTAAGGTACCTATCTATCTGCCTATCTGGATACGGTACGGACAGAGAGAGTCGTTAGGCCTTTTCTGGAGAGAAAACGCCAACTGTCATTTATTCATCCATAGATACAGCACGGATCTTGACTAAAACAAACACCGCCCTCCCTAAGAATTTCTTTGTTGATAAGAGACAGAAACAAAATCTAGCCCTCACGTCATCGTTCCAGTATTTTGACGGGTCCCGAGCGTCCGTTCCCAATAATCAATCATTCGTCACACACGCAATTTCTCCAAAAGGAAAAAAAAAAAGAAAAGAAAAAGAAAAGAAAAAAAAACATAGGCCGAGTGCTAAAAGAATCGCCACCCACGTTGCTGATCCTTCGGGTGTCAACCGACAAGCGTCCTACTCTAGAGGGGAAACCCATGGATAGACACAACCAGTCTGCTACACGACGTCACGCAATTTGAACAGTAACAACCCAGGTACTTTGTGTACATGCAACTTTACTCCACCCACAAAACTGCACAACGAGTCGGTGGACCTCACGACGTGGTGTGGTGTCAGTCAGCTTAGCCAAATCAGCCAAAGTTATTTGTTCTCTCTTTTTTTTTCTGTCTTTTTCTTCTCGTTGGCGGGGGTTGATTGAATGCTCGTTTGTTTGATGCGCCCGCATGCATGAAAAGGGTCTGGTCCAAAAAGAAAGGATTCTGAACTACCCCTACTGTTGTTACCTTCTCCCTGCCTCAAGTACCCAAGTACCTCAGTACCTGGCTTAGGTCTGACACCTTGCCCGCCGCCAACCACAACCAACAAAGAACCCCCAAAAGTCAAAACTCCGAGACTGGCTGCTGTTCTTTGCCTCCCTTTGATCGGCAAAGGCAAACGAAAGGCCAATCCCGGACAAGTCCCCTAGGCAAGCAAGCATCGAGAAACGTTCAGTCAGGTCAATCAGTCAATCAATCTGCACCACCCACCAAAAACAAATCCACGCCCACTACCGCTACTACCACCGCCCCGACCTCCCCGTTGTTGCAGATCCGCACATTGCGGAGCTATGTGTGTGTTAGTGTAGCCGACGCCATTCACCCGACTTAAAACCCCAATCTGCCGCCCATCTGCCCACCTCTGTCCTACTCACAGTCGATACGATACCACATTTGCAAGAATTCGGTGCATCCCATCTCTCCTTTGTCAATCAGCCAGCCAAACAAAACCAATTTCAGTTTCGACCTCGAGCCATTTCGTGGCCCACTACACGCCATTCTCGAACCACTTTCCTTTCTCCAACATACCCACAGCGGCAAGCCTTCTCCACTTGAAGCTCCAGTTCCCGCTTCCGCGCCGTCAAACCGAACGATCTCGAGATTCAAGTGCCGGAATCATCAGATCTGGTTGTAGATTTTCCACCATCCACCTTGACAACCACTTCTATAAAGATCACAACCATCTACACAGTTCACTGCCGCCATTGCAGTCAGTCACCATGTCTTCTGAAGATCAGAACAACAACAACAACAACAACAACACAGCCAACACCAACAACGACGCCAACGGTCCAAACGACATGTCTCGCAACCGTCGTGCCTCTGTTTCCTCAACTGCTTTCACAAACCTATTTCAACGCAGCAACTCTACATCCGCCGGGACGCCAGCCCTTCCCGGCCCCATCGCCACAGCCATGAATGACCAACGTCGAAGGCTGTCGGTCTCTACAATCGGTCTCTCTGGCACCTCCCCTACAAACATGGCAACGCCCTTTGGGCTTCGTCGTGGGAGCTTGTCCACCAACGGCTCCGAGTCTATTGATGAGAGTGCCATTGACGAAGACGAGGTTGGCGCCCCTAACTCTAGGACGGCTCCTGCTACTCCCTTTACACGACGAATGAGTTTTGGTACGCAGGCGATGCGTAGCATGCGAAACGGTAGGGGAACCAGTCCCAGCACCAATGGTATGACCACCACAATCCCTCCAGCCACTGTCGGCCACACTTGCCAAAGCATTGTCGGCGGCTTACCGTCGCCTATTGCTACTTCAGGCGACAGTGCACCCGATCAGGCTGTCCCCAAGTCCCATAACCCCGCACAGCATAGCCAAACTACACTCCCCAAAACAGCTATTGACGCTTTATCTGCTTCTGCTCGTACTACAGACCAGGGCTTCAACTGGTCTGAGCAGTTTAGGTCCCGCGCTGAAAGCACAGTTGCCGGCTCAAGGCCGCAGTTCTCGTTCGGTTCTAGCGTTGGAACGTCCCCACCACGCCCTGGCGGTGTAGGTGCCCAGCATGACCGTGCCAAGTCCATCTCCGAGATGCCGGCGCCTCCCGCGCAGACGCCACAGGCTAGGCCGGAACCTCGGAAGCCAGATGCGTTCCAGGAGCGTATTCTCAAAGGAGATTTCTACATGGACTGAGTGCTCCACGTGATCCCCATCATGGCTTGAGCTACGATCGAGCCAGGATGGTCACAACCAATCATAACGTCAGGAGAGAAGCGCCTTCTCTTTCAGATGCCCCCGAGCCGAGTTTAACAGCCCGCCGAGACATTAGCCTACCTTGAACGACATACAGAATACGCCTCGTGCCATTTACGAGGTCCAAATGGGTTCGCGTCGGGGTTTGCTTTATTTTCCCCCTGACACGGCTATCCTGTTCAAAAATCTCTCAACAAATATGCCGAATTATCCGCAGCCACAAGTGCGGTGAGCTGTACGGATTATATGGATTGATCTATTGGGCTGTTCCTTGTACCTGAATTCACTTGTCCGGAACGCCTGGTTTTAGCCACTTTTGATAGTATGGGTCGTATATTCTTCCTGGCGATAGCAAGAGAGCCAAACGAGCATTGGAAGTCAACTACGGTTACGAAAATAATTGGTAGCAACACATTAGGAAAGAGATGTCGACCATCTCTGAATGAGACGGACCAATGGGATTACGGATCAAATGAACAAAAAAGAACAACACGAATAAAATTATGACCAGACAAACCCGAGGCACCAGCACAATTCCTTTGGCTTGAGATGTACATTCTACTTACTGCATGAAGACTTGTGTGGGGTTGCTTGAACACACCAATACTTCCATGGACCTTGAAGTGTAATGGTTCTTCAGAGACACTTACTCTTCTCCCTTGGCCTGGGTTGTGGGCGGCCGAGTAGTGAGAATTATTCTATTCGCCTGTACTTTTTTTATGAGATGAGCAAAGTTTCACAGGGTTCCTAGGAACAACCTCGCCATTCCCCGCACAGTTGCTACTTGTGGTTTCAGCATGGTAATGTACTGAGATGGTGAGCTGTCAACTACCACGTAGATAATCAATCCAGCATGGATCTTTTGTCTAAAAGATTTTTGGGGTTGCCTTTTTCTCCCCAAAGCTTATGATCCCAGTATCGAATTTTGGGATGAGAGTGTGGAGTAGGTGAAGATGTGAAGACCAATCTTGATCCATTCCGGATGGACCGTCTTACCCATTCTGTCTCTCTTTGATGTTCCAAAGTCCTTGCATGTTGCTTCCCAAAACAGATAGCTTGTGAGACTGCCGATGATCTTGTTTATCAACCATGTATTCCCCGTTAGGATGCTCTGCTGCAGTAGAGCTGACCCTGAGAGGAGAGAGAGAGAAACAAGTGAACGATCAAACTAAAAAAAAAAAAAAAAAAAAAAAAAAAAAAAAAAAAAAATCTAAAAAAGGAACCGATTGAGAACGCGTGTGCCAGAGTGCTACAGATCCCCCCCTTTCCTGGGTCATCAAATGCGTAATGTGCAAGGGAACCCGAGGTGGTCAACCTCCAAGGGCGCCGTGCTTGACCGCTTCACGTCGACAGGTTTTCCCTATCCAGATATTAATCCGTGATCCTGACCAGGTGAACAGGCATACTTGGAAGAATTACTACTACTTACGGTACTTATTTGTTTTTTTTTTCTTCTGTTTATGTAGAAGGTGATCAGACGAAAGAAAAGTAACAAAAACATCCAATATTGTACTACTACTACATTGGACCAACCCACCATGCGCCCGAATGTTCGTTCCTTGGTTACTTCGCAGAAATATTAAAAGGGAAAAAAAAAATGAATCGTAACACCCCCCCCCCGGGCTTTGCTTGATGTTGGGCCATGAACACTATTGCGGCGTTGTTAGATATACCTACTCTGTAACCGCCAAGAGCACAGAAGGGGAATGTACTACCGGGTAAGGTGCTCTCAACGACAAGGGAACCGATTTTTTTTTTCTTTTTTCCTTCTTTTTGCCTTCGTCTCAACATAAGAAACTGAAACCATAAAATGTTTTTCATCTGTCGTGCTAAACCATTTTTGTTCATTCATCGTAAGAATCACGATAGTTTCCCCTGTCAACCTTGGACTGTTTGGCGGCTAAAATAACCGGAATTGACTACAGAGTACGAAGAAGGTAATCGCAATAGGAAGCTGAAATTTGAGTTGCATGAATCGTTCGGATTTTTTGAAACATTTCTTGGCTTGCTTGAGAACTATATAAATGCCCCATCCCTTACTAGGGACACTTTACAAGTAATACATGTTACCCATGCCCGCCGAGTCCAAGATGCCGCCGTACCAGGACTCGGACGCGGCAAAGGGCGATTCCCCCGTAGCCCCTGTCCCGGACAGCGGCGGTATTGAAAACATCATCCCACTACTACCACCACCACCACCGTTCTGTGAGGCGGCAGTCGCTGCCATCATGCCGGGCAGGACGAATCCGCCGCCCCTATTTCCGCTACCGGCCCCACTATAGCTGGGGTCCATGGCCTGAACCACGCCGTCGCCAAAGGTGGCTGGTTCAAACTCCATGTCCATCCACTGGTGCTGTGGGAAGGACTGGGGTGGGATTTGTGGATATTGTCGTTGCCGTATATGGACGGGGACGGGAGATGGTTCCGACGGAGATGTATGCGTCAAAGGCGGAACTGGATCGTCGGAGCCGGAGGCTTCGTAGATGATTGATTGTGGGGTGGTGTTTTGTGAGACGTACCAGGGGACTCCGGCTGCTGTTGCTTCTCGTCCTGCCATAGAGACTCCTGACTGGCCGGCCGCAACACCTGTGTTGGTGTCGACCTCATCAACTTGGGTAATTTCAGAGGGTGTTTGAAAAGGAATGTCGGCGCTGTAGCTTGCTTGTGACGGCGGGCACTTGCGGTTCCTGCACTCGGCTCCTGCACCCTGTTCTTGCCACCTTTGCGTGGACGTGGGAGCTTCCTGCGCATCACTCGCACCACCCTCACCAGCTTGTTTCTGGAACCACGACCTCAGCATCGCAATCACTATATGAAACTTGGCAGCCGGCCTTGATCGGTTCCCTGCCGCCGCCAAGCGAAACTTGTCTAGGAGCTGAGCAAGGTGCGCTTCGACACGTATTTCCTCTTTGTCAATGACCTTGCCGAGTTCAGAACCAGGAGCCGAGACGGCAAAGTACATTTTGATCAGCAGCACGGTGGCGTACGCAACACGAACAAAGTTAAAGACGGGTAGGCAGCACACGTCCTCTGGTGTCATGGACGAGAAGGTATCGAAAATACCGTCGACGGCGGCTAGACACGCCGACAGCGAGCTGACGTGCGCCGGAGTCAGTGTTGCATCGTCGCCTACACATCCTCCGCCGGCGTCTTCCTCGATACGGAGCGCAATCTCGTGCATGTACAGGCTCACGACGTGAAATCCCAGCTTGAGAGAAGGTCTCATTAGGTCCGTCGGAATACCGTCCTGATACTTCTGGTGTTGCCGCTCGAAGCTCTTGATTGCATGCTGTGTGCGTCTGTCTGTAATATCGACGACGGCGCCTGGGTCGTCCATGGCGAACTCGACCCCGATCTCCTCGGACAGTTTGTGGGTCCATACAAGATGGCAAAAGTAAGGATCTGTTGGTGCTGCATCGGGTGATGTCTGGAGCACCTCGAGACACTCTGCCATGAAGGGCGTCCAGCGCACCAGGTTGGGCCTATGTAATGTCATTGAGGTGTTGGAGGCCAGATAGTAGCAGGTTAGCCACGTACGGCGAGATTCTAGACTGCAAGGGTCTGGAGGCGGATGCCTCTTGGCGCTGTTCCTTTTTGTCGCAGGAGCATCATCATTACTGCCGCTGCCGCTGCCGCTGCCCCCTATTCCTGGAGCCGGTGGCCCCGCACCGCTACTTTCACGCAGTGACCAAGGGATATGCCTCCCCCGTACAGTCGGCCTTCTCCTCCCAAGACCCAGGTCGATGGCCAAGACGGCGGCCATGTGGACCAGCTGGTAAAACTTGAGCTCCTCAAAGTGCTCGGGTGGCCAGTACCAAAATACAGCAATGTGAAGCGCCTGCACGAGCTCGATGCTCTTCTCACCAATGATGACTATCTTCTCGGCGAATATCTGCATCATCTCCCGCACCAGTACTCGCTGCAGTGACGGCGTCTCCGAAGAGCTTGCTGCCATGACGGCCAGAAAGAGGAGGGGCTTCTCGAACCTGATCCGATTCCACGTCATATCCGGGGGGAATATGACGCCTGGAAGATGTGGACACATGTGATCTGTGTAGCGTGCAAACAACTGTGCTGCCATATCCTCTGTAACGATGGCTCTCGTGACCACGTCCTCATATCCCGGGCCCATGGTTTGCCGTGGCGGCTGAGGCGGTAGTGACCCCAATCCATCTTCGTCTCCAAACTTTCTCTTCTGGCCGCCTGCACCAGAGTAGCCAACTCCTGGCCCAGCCGCACGCTCAAACACAATCCCGCAGGCATTCATGTGAGAGGAGCTGTCGGTGTTGAGGTTGGGTATCCCGCCCGTCAGTATTGGCCGGCGCTGCCGGCTTAAAGTTTCTGTTGCCGCTGCAGCTACAGTACTTGTGGCACTGGCTATCACGGCCGGAGGTGGCTCATCGTGGTCGTCTCCCCTATCCGGCGAGCTAGCATCCTCCAACCCACCACCGTCCCCTTCACCGACGCCACTTCCGCGCCTGCTGTCATGTAGCGAAGCCGTGAGCGCGTCGATCCTCTTCTCCAGCTCTGCCACGCGACTGTCCGTCTTCTTCTGTCGCTTCTTGGTTGGCTGCGTCACTACGCACCTCCGACCGGCCTTGGTACATCGCTGACAGTTGCCTCCCCCAGCCTCATCACCGTCGCCCTCCATTATGCAGCGAACCTTGAGACCTCTACACCTGTCGCAAGCCCGCGGCTTCTTTGCCTCGGCCTCATGGTCCGTATCAACGCCTGCCGAGGTCCCATACCCCACTGTCTCGCCATTGCTTTTGGAGCCGGATGATTGAATGGTGTGCGATATTTGGTGGTGGTGTTGTTGTTGTTGTTGTTGCTGCTGAATATTATTCGATGACGGCGGCATACTTCCTCCCTCACGACCGCTGCTCGTGGTGGCCGTGGCAACAGATGCCGGCGATGGGCTCCTCGATCTGAGGCTCACGTCATCGCAACTGTTGTGTAAAAGTGCTGCTGCGGTGAGCGACATTGCTTACGTAGCTGGCCTTTGTGTAGCCTCAATTCCAAACAGCGTTACGTGGAGACCGCTGCTCATGAGGGACGATGAGAACTTTTGGGGTTTCCTCGTTTGTCAATATCCAGAAATGAGAGAAGAAGAAAAAAAGCGGCTAGGCGCGGTGGAATTTCTCTCAACCAAGAGAAAGACGAAAAAAAAATAGGCAAATCCCTTTTCTTTGGGGTAGTTTGTTTTACCGTCCAAGCCCATTCCTTCCTTTATGGGTCATCATGGTTATCATCGTCCCAAGCAAATGCCAAAGCCCCCCTCCTCAAAACTCCCGCCACGCGTCACCGAGATGCAAACTTCTATTGATCCAGGGGTGGCGGAGTAAAAAAAAAAAGGCTCAAGCCTAAAAAAAAAAAAAAAAGACAAGGTGAATGAGTGAGTTGGTCCTCAGATGATAAGGAACAGGACCCTGCAGAGAAGGGATGAAAAAAAGATAGGTCAAGTAACAAAAATAACTACAATAGGGGAGAAATGAAGAAGAAAAAGAATAGGGCGAAAAGGTCAAATTGACTGACTGACGACAGCGTGTATGTAGCCTTGACCGCCTCAAGCCGGACTGTCAAAGGGCCGATAGACCGACCTCGCCAGCGATTTATTGGACAGCAAAAATTTAGCAAGGAAAAAAGTTCGGAGGCCGAATGAAAACAAAAAGAGAGAGAGGAGAATAAAAATAAATAAATAAATAAAAAGATGTATCTTGAGAAAGAGGACAGTGAGTCGGCGGGTCGAAGCAGCAGTAATGTTACACGGCATGCAAACGAGCGTTAACAAACTCCGGCATATACGTATATGCAGTACAAGAGACAAGAGGTGGTTCTTTCCCAGAAACAGACCGAGACCGGCCAGGCACGGACTCTTGACTGTCTTATGCTGGGGGTGTTTTTTTTTCTTCGTCTTTCTTTCTTTTTCTTTTCTTCGTTCTTTTCTTTCGGACAAGACTAAAAGATCACACACCTTGCCATATTTCTTATCCGTGAAGGATGTCTTAGCAAACAAAAGGCTGGATGTCCGCGGGGAGACTCAAGGTCTCGGACAGTGAGTTGAATGGACCGGGCGCTGGGCTGAAATATACCCTTTTTTGGGCTTGTACAATTATGTCTCTGTTCTTTCTTCTTTTTGGTCCACTTTATCCCAGGCCCCGATCTTGCCCGATCTCAATCAAGACTCAAGGATCAGTACATGAGTAAAGCCCATGTGACAGTCTGACAGAATTGTTGGAGTTTGTCACTAAAACAATAGGCCATCTTCAACAATTATACCAAGTAACATGTATCTAGAATAATAAAAGTACCCGAGCCCCCACCTGGAGTGAACTCATGACATTGATTAAACTAATTCCAATATTATCGTCATGCGTGGGTTTGCTTTTTTTTCTTCTTTCTCGTTTACATAACAATCACGCTCTTGAATATTCGACCTAGGTGTACATGGAATTTAGTGCAAAAAAAAAAAAGTCGCCAAGAAATCAAGGCAGATGCAAAAAGCACTTGAATAGAGCTGAAAAGTAAACAGTCATTCCAAAAGAAAGAGCCAACCCTGGGAACATGAGAGAGAAGAAATCAAAGACGGGCAAAAGCAACAGCTAGGAGGAGTTGAAAATAAAAATCTCATGTTCTTAACAAGATAAATCAGAAAGCCAGCAGAAGTGGTATCTCTGAAGCGACAGGAAAACGTGAATAAGAAAGAACCCTTTAGACTCTGCTCCCAAGCGTAGTCTCCTTCCCGAGGTATATGTGAAAAAAATAAGATAAAAAATTATGAGCGAGACTATTTATCTGGGGTATTTAGGAAGATCTTGGCACGGAGACGTTATTTCTGGAGAAATTGTTCTAGTACTTCAGAAAGAAACTAAAAAAGCACTCTGAAAGCGCTCCCGTCTAGTAATGAGTCTCTTGGTTTAGCCGGCTCCTCGAGCCTTGGTTGTTCAGCCCTCCCATCATGGCGCCGCCCATCAGGACGCTTTCACGGCGGTTAGACCTCGAACTACCGGGATTATAGGCGTCATATCCAGCGCTGCTAGCAGAAGGGGCACCTTCGTACAACGGCCTGTCGTATCCTGGGTTAACCATCCGTGGTCCAGTTGGTGTGTGGAGCTGCGACATGTCAAAACTCTGCGGCATCGCAAAACCCCCTTCGTACGCCGGTCTATTCGACATAGCAGTGGGGATGCCTTGATAGCCCTGTTGCGACAAATATTGCGGATCGTAAGCTGGTTGCAGCTGTTGCTGCTGCTGCGAGGACGTCGGATTCGACCTCATCTGGTTACTGGTGAGCTGACCTAGTCCTATCCTGGGTTCCGGAGAGCTCCGCTGCCGTTCCTGCTCCGCCAAGCGCTGGCGATGAGGTGAGCCACTCTGTCCCGAAGTCATTGGGCGCACCTGCTCAATCGAGGCCATCGATGGGCGCCTGGGGCCCGCCGACGGTCGTTGCATAGACATCGAGTTCATGTCGACGCTACGGGCGTCCTCTTCATGATGCCTAGACTGCTCTCCCGGGCCGTCTCGCTGCAGAGGCAGCTCATACTGCTCCGCGTCGATGCCAAAGATACCTTCGTAGTTCTGAAGGAACATGGCGAACACAGGAGCAGGAATGTTGAGGGTCGGCGAGAAGACGATACCAACATTGCGGACGGTCATCTTGTTGATGTTTGACTTGTTGATGATTCTGATCAAGAAGGCAATCAAGTACTTGAGTAGAGTGGCATTTGCAGTAGGCAGCCTGTCAACCAACTCGTTTAGCGCAGCAATCTTGGCAGCCGAGTTGGGCATCTCAGTCACCGAGACGAAATGCATATGAAGATCCCTGGTAAGGATAGTCGTCGGAAGCTCCCTGAGGTACAGCTTGAGAAGGGAGGCAACAGCATGAATATCGTGGTAAGCCTCGTCAGCAATGAGGTTTACGTCGCTCTCCGTGTTGAACCGCTCACGGAGCTGCTTGATTACCACGTTTGAGCCACTGAGCCTGAATATTCCTTCCTCGTTCAGTGCGTTGTTTGCTTCGAGATACTGAATGCAGCGGTAGACCACCGCAGGGAGAGGAACCTTGACATCGAATGGCGCGTTATACCTCACAGCCTCAGACAGAGGAGCACCGAACACTTGCCGGAAGGGGCCTGTAGGGTGGCCGGAGGCCGCATTTGGTCCACTGCTGGACTCTCCCCCAAACAGAGAGTCAGTGCCATCGCTCGAGGCACGTGGTTGCTTGGTAGCGAAGCCGAAGAAGCTGCGCTTCCTAATCTTCTTTTCATCGGGTGGTACCAGGCCACTGCCTCCATTCCTGCTTCCCCAAGAGGCCGAATCCGAGATAGGCTGTGGGTTCTGAGGACCCGAGATGGCAAAGCTTTGATGAGAGCTCATGCCCATAGGAGTCGGTAAGGGCTGGTCATAATTGGGCCCTGCACTGCCCTTGCGGCCTGGTGCCGAGTGAGGCATCTCGCCTTGTTGTGTGGCCTCATAGTTGACAGAAATCAGGGACTCGTTGTCTTGCTGCTTTTGGGGCCGACCAGACTTCTTCTGTTTCGAGTTCGAACGCGCGACACGTCCATCCCCTGATTGGCCCTGCTTTGACTCCTTCTTCAACACCTCCTTCTTCTTGACATCTTCCTCCTCGGGATCTCGGTAGTCGATCCAGCGCAGGAGAGCATCCACCCACTGATCGCGTTCTGTGTCACTCTCAGCGCATAGAACGTGCTTGGTCATCGATGACGGATCCTTCTTCTTGGGCTCGAGGATGAGGAAAGCGTGGCGATATTGGTTGTCCATCTCTTCGCTCCCGCCTGCGGCCGACGACGGAGAGGACGTGCCGTTCGTCTGAGGTGCCGACTGCTTTCCGATCTGAGCCTTTTGCAGCTTGATGGTTCCAAGGTGCGCACCACCAGGGGTCTCGTAGTATCGTAGCTGAGGACCCTCAAGCACAAAGAACCTAGCTTTCCAACCGCCAAAGTTCTTGCCACGTTTGGTGAGGTAGCCAGTCCTGAAGGGACGGCCGCCAGGTCCCGTCTTTTGTGGCTGGCTATCAGGTCGCGCGATTGCAATTCCCGTTTCGTCTGCGTTTGCCGGAAGGGTGTTCGTCGAAAGGTATCTGCAAAGCTCGATGGCTGTTTCCGTGTCCAAAGGTGTGTTCAACAGCTCGTCGAGATACTGGTCCAGTGCCATGCGCCTAGCATCGAGCTTCGCAGGGGCGTGACCACTGAAGAGAGATCGATCAGGTGTTTTGGCGGTAAAGGCCGGGCACTGCTTCAATCGTTGATCGAGTTTTGCAAGGGATACTGAATCCTTTTCCACTCGCCAGAGCTCGGTACCTTGACCCCGTAACAGAACCGCCAGAGTGAACACAGGGTCCTCCTCAAGCTGAGTGAGCGAGAGAAGGCTGGCACGGGATGGCTTCATTCTTGATGATGCCACCTTTACTTCAATCGAGAGCAGTGCATTGGGGGGAAGAAGCAGATCTGGATATTCTTCCGTGATGAAACCAGTGTAAACTTGAGCTTCTCCCACCGGGCTGTCACGCGAGCTCGTATGCTTGGTGGGGCTCGTCGCCGTAAGAGCGTCCATAGCCTTCTTGACAATGTTCAATGGTTTAGGCGATTTCAGTTCCTCGGATGGCGGGGTTTGTTGCGGGGTGTTCAGTGGTAAGGGTATCGGCTGGCGTGGTGGCCGCGGTGACAATGGGGCACTCGCAAAAGCACCAAGTTGGCGAGGGGAAAGCGGTGGTGTGCTGAACGATGAGTTAGCTGGACCTGCGGCGAACGGCCGAGGGCTAGAAGGAAGACCAGGGCTCATTAATGGTGGTGGCAGTGGGAGCGCATTGTTTCTTTCATCAGCTTTTAATATGGTCAACATAGACGGGCGTTCAACCTGGTTTCCGTTTGAGATGTTCCGCGGGCTTGCCGGAAGGCTGGGAACTGGCAATTCTTCCCTGGGCGTACCCTTGGCACTTGCTGTGCTTTTGTTGCTCTTCTTGGAAAGGCTGCGCCTCTCAGCCTCCTTCAAAGCGATGATCTCTCGATCGTGCTCGTCCTCCTCGCGTGTTCTGCGTCGTCCTCTCCTCTCGACGTCTGCTCCGTTGGCAACCCCGATCAGGCCATCCAAATCCGAATCGGTGGAGTCGAGATCAGCCTCACCATCATCAGTCGACGTCTGCGTAGCTTCAATTTGTATCGGCGCTGGAGGCGGCTTCCGTGGTGGCGGTGCGGGAGGAAGAGGAAACTGGCTGAGACCGGCACCGGAGCTCATGGAAGGTGATGGTGGTTTAGGAGGTGGCATCCGCGGCGGATCGCTCGGGGGGCTTCTTGTCGGGGGCATCGCCAGATGAATGGGGATTTCCAGTTCTTCGGCCACCTTGCGGGCGTCCTCGGCCTCACGTTCCTCTGCTTCGTGATCGTACTGGTCGAGGGCGTGCTCATGAGCCTTGGGCATCGTGTGGGTAGGATCAAGCATTTCTCCAACAGCCGTTGGGGGGCCATTTGGTTGATCTGCAGGAGGTGTGATGGGGTAGGGTGCCAGTGCAACCTCGATGGGAGAGTGCTTCTGGCTGTCGGAATCCAAAGCCGGGGAGAGAGGGACATCAAGCTTTTGCAGCTGAGGAGGACGGCTCGAGGTCGTTGGGTCCGTCATTGACCTTTCCAAGGACGCTGTTGTTGGCAGCGGCGGTACTTGAGGAGCGACCAGAACCTCTTTAAGCTTCTTCCGATATTTTTCTTTGTCCTTCAACGCTCTTTCCAAATCCTTGTTTAAGCCCAAGATCATGGCCCTTTGCTTATCCACGAGCCTCCATAGTTGTGAATTTTGCTGAGCTTGTGATGCTTTTTCTTTCAGGAGATACTGGATAACCGCCTCGGCACTACCTGCAGCCTTGATCAAGTTGCCAATATCCAAAGGCCCCGTCGGGCTTTCGGTCGAGGCTTTCAGATTTTTGTGTGAATGTGAGCTGGTCGAGATGGCCGAAATGGCAGAGTCAATGGACGAGTTGCGAGGAGCCCCCTTGGCCGCTTCCACTCGAGGTCCAGCCATGGTGATCGGTGGCCAGGCCTGAGACCCTTCCGGCTGCGTCGAAGGTCTCACGATGTCGGGTGCACTCTGGGTATCATGAGGAATTCGTCGAAATGATGACGTGCTAGAAGGGCGAGTTCAAGGAGTTAGCGACTGCGCAGCAGGACCAAGCGTTTGGCGGAACAGCAGCAATCTCTCGTCTAGGGCGGATTGTTACGCACATGTGTGGTTCGTCGGAGGTCGTGGTGGTGGTTAAACTCTGTTGTTGAGTGTACAATTGAGTTTGCTCAATGGCGGCCGTTGGAGGCAACTGGCCCTTTTGGGGTCGGCCGTTGTTAATCTGAGGTATGCTCGCGTGCAGGGACGACGGATCGCAAGCGGTCGAGCTGTTGTAAATGTCGTCGGACGCCGTGGTCGTAGTATGAAGTGGACTAGGCGTGGTGGGCTTCCGACGGGATCTGGGGATTGCGGAGGACAGCGTCCGATCAGCACTTTGACTTCGCTAGCCATAGAGACTACATGAGAACTAAGTCCGTGGTCGCAAGACACAGCGTCTGTACGCTGGTTGCACGGCTGGGGCTCTTTGGGTTGGTACTTTTTTTTGGAAAGTTGAGAATGGGCCCTTTCTTTCTCGAGAGAGGCAAGTGATTAAATCGCTTGGCACTATTGCGAGCGGATTGTCGTGTGCCCTGGTAAAGGGGTGACTTTTGGATGCGAGGGATGAGAAGGTGAAAACAAAATAAAAATCAACAAGCCACTAGAAGTGGTAGCCAAGTTGCTAATAGGCAAGGTATCTGGGGACAGGTACCTACATAAGGGGGAGGGATGGACTGAATTGGACTGAACTGAACTAGGGACTACCATAAAGAGTACAGCAAAAACGGCAACAAAAAGCCGGGTGGGGCCTGCCCTGGCTTTGGCTTCTTTCTTTTGATGCAGGTAACTAACAACGGTTTTGTCTCGTACTGGGGGGCAAGCGCGCGGGTGTGTGTGTGTGTGTGTATGTATGTGTGCATGGGAATTCTAAGTAAGGTGCTAAGATACGCTCTACGAGCTGATGTGAGAAAGCCAGAAAAAAAAACTTGCCGGTCAGACGTCGGTGTCGTCGGTGGGTTGGAGTCGTTGTCGCGGTATTCGGTCAAGGGAAATGTTCGTGCAGCTTCTGTGGTGTTGATTTGGTGTTGCAGTTGCAGGGGCGGTAGACGGAGGCTTTGTTGTTGCTGCATCGCGACAGCACGAGCAAAAGGGTTAGCCAAGAAGGTAGGGCTGTCCCGGTCTACCTAGTTTTGGCTGTGGAGGATGAGTAAAGCAGAGAGCAGAGAGCGTCGTCTGACGGGCCGTTGCCAGCCCTTCTGGTGCGTAAGCTGCGACAAGGTCCGCTATGCGAGTCGGGGATGGAAGGGCCCCTGGAGCAGGCCCAATTCAGTTGGCGACGGCCGAAGGGGGGTCAGAGCTTAACGCGCGACGGCCCTCGACGAGGTTTCGAGATGGCTGAACAACCCTGATTGACGTCGCATGTGCTAACGAGCACTAACTGCCCGTACAGCGCACCGCTTCTTTTTTTTCTTTGCCGGGGCCACTCTGGTTTGGGGGGGTTGGGGGTTGGGAGTGGGCGTGCGTTTGAAGCTGCAGGCCGACACTACTGTATTGTAATACCAGATAGACTCGTAGGGAGGGTTTGTTGGTTTTTTTTTTTTTTTTTTTTTTTTTTTCCATCTCCTCAGTGTAGTGGTCCAGGTCTAGACTCTGAATCGTTCCTCGTCTTCCTACGGCTGAAAACAAGTACTCAAAGCTTGCAAGAAATTAAATTTGTACGCTGACTTTTCAGAATGACCGAAATCATACTATGATTACAGGGAATGGAAAAGGTAGACAGTGTCTGCCTGTTCAGCGAGCATGACAACCGGAACTATAGATCAACCTTTTGTTGGTTGGAGTCAGGTTCATACAAAGATGTGACCTCCATTCTAGTTCGTTGTTGTGGCATTTACTTGTTGGATCTCCAGTGAACTGTGGTAGCCACAACTTCGGAGGACCCTCCAGTAGTTACAATTGCAAGCACTGTAACGGTAGCAGCGTGGTTCGGCTGTCCTAGATGCTAGCTTGCCTCCGAGCCATCCCTGCCCCTGAGCTAACACTAGTAGACTGGTTTAACTACCTAGTAAGTCTCCACCTTACCGGGTACTAGCACCAACTAAGTAATAAGGTAGGGACAGTGAGAGTTCGCTTGGGGCTTGAATCCAGACTTGGCGAGACCCTTTTTAGCTTTAATTTTGACGATGCTGCTGTCCAAAACCATCCAGGTTATTTTTGTTGATACTTACCTTACCTACCTAGGTGTATGGAGTACAAAAGTCTTGAAACAAAACTCCCTTTCTTGTATCAGTATTTTTATTTTTCCATAAGCAGTCGGCTCGCCGATGGTAATCCTGCAACGCAATAAAGTTCAGGCGGCGATCCTCCTTTTTTGGGCAGGAAATGTACGTAGTAAAGGGAACCAGAAACATTATTCAGCTTTGGTACTGTAAGATCCGCTGATCTTGGCTATGGAGGTGGTAAATAGATATTACAAATACTACGTACGACACAGGAGCTGCATGTACGTACCGTACCAAGGAAGGAAGATGTAGTACACGTACATTGCTGTGCCTCGTAATTACGTGGTAGTTATCTTTTGCTGTGGTCCACCAGTCTGCCACCAAACCCAGTCATGTTGCAATTAATGGAACAAAACTAGAGTATCACAAAATATAAGAACAGTTTGGGCTGCCAAATTTGTTCACGCACTTTCTTTGTAGAGCTGCAATACAGAGTTGCAGTACATCGTCTAATGCTTGACACAAATAAGGGCAATTTAATACGTATCTGCCTGCGTGCCTACCATGAATTCCTTTGATTGATTTTCCTCCTCCATTTTTTGACCTCCCCACCCATCTGGATACTTTCCAATTTTGATATTGTGAGCGCCAGGGTCTTACAGCGGGGCTCATTCCAATCAGAGCCCCAGGTTTCAGAAACGGCTCGCTAATGTGAAGAAACCCCTGCTCCTGCCCACCATTCTCAATTTTTGGGTGCGGGATTTGGACTTTGTAAAGTCAACAATCTTTCTCCATTGGGCATGTCCAGATGAAGAAGACTGTAGGTAGGCTAATTACACAACGGTTACAGTAGGGAGACATTTTGCATAGGCACAGGGGTGGGGCCTGTTTCTTTTTATTTTTCTGTTTTTTTTTTATCTTTTTTTTTTTTTTTTGTATCTAGGTAGTTGCACAACAGCCGCCCTACTGTACAGTACAATTTGATAAAGCAAGTTTGCTCCAGAGTGGCTTTCGGGAGCCAAGTTAGGCCATGGCCAAGCCAATCGGCGAAACCCTCAAAGAAAGAGAGAAGTCAAGTACGAAATCCCATCGCTCTATATCGGCTCGAATTAAGTTCTTTTCGTGTTCTCTCGTTTGGTATTCCCCCGCTGCAGAAAGGGCGTCAGTCCTAATGCGTACAGTACAGTACATGTTACTATATGTAGGCATTTATGGGCTGACTTGCGTCGATCATTCAATCCCAGCCAGATCTGCAATTTGCTTGGTCAAGGACACTTTGCTGTAAATTCATTCCTTGATTCCTTGGTTCTTTATCTTTTCTGATGCCCACCATCCGGTGTGGCAAAGTGTTCATGCTTCCGCTGCAGGCACTGGTTGTTGTCTTTTTTTTGTACAGTGTGGTTTTTGCTCTCTCTCTCTCTCTCGTTTCTCAGCCTGCAGCACTACAGCCTGTAAGTGCAGTTTAGTTTTATGTGGGTTGTCTGAAAAGACACACGTGCCAGCCGGATGCCGGGTCTAATGCAAGGGGTGGCTGCCGGAGAATATTGATTGGTTAATAGTATTTGATTCCACAGCAGCAGTTCCCTGTGCTCTACTTTTCTTGCCAGGACGGGCGTTCTCTTGTACACCGGCGGCACTGCTGCTATCCGAACGCAACGAACGATCTGTGGTACGAGCTAGCTAGCTACCACTTTGAGAATTGTGAATTTTGTGCTTTATGCAGATAATCGTTCTTCTCTGCTTCCATAGTTACCACCCTTCCCGTTCTCACTTTCTTCTTCTTTTTGGCTTGTTTTGCTTTGAAAGAAAAGCATTCTGGGCATTACAGAAAATCCCACACCCCAATACATGCCTCGCCGAAATAACTTCATGTCACGACCCCCTGATTTTAGTTTATTTTTTTCTGATCAAGGTCATAATGCTCTGTAATTTCATGCGGTTTTGTGTTTGCAAGTCATTCGAGAAATCACTATTCGATCATTCATTGGCGCCTAATCGTCTCATCCATTGACGAGAGTGAAATGCGAGTCGAACTTTCATCAGAGTACCTAACTTGCTAGGTACAGCACCTAAGCTGGGTTGCCTCCGTCCTTGGAGGCTTTGCTTCGCAACCAGGGACAAGTCGCACATAGCAAGCAGTTAATGGCAAGCCACCTACTTAAGTACAGGGTTGCTTACACCCCCACCCACCCCGGACCCTTGCGTCCTTTGGTGTGTATACTTCGTAGTATAGACAAAGAGGGAGAGAGAGAGAGGAGTACGGGTGGTAATATTTGCCGGGCCAATCATTCACCACTCACCAGAGTCGAGGTGCTGCACAAACGGTCAGGCGGTGTGACAAGGGAAACAAACAAGCAACAATGGAGAGATGGATGCCATGTCGGAGGCGTCTTGGGGATTGCCTGGTTGGCTAAAATCTAATTTGGTGCCTTGTCTCGACTTGAAAGGGGGTCCGTCAGGTTTCATTTGAGTATTTTATTTGGGATTAAAGTAATTACTAGATCGACAAAAACAAGATTCGATTGTGCGCGCATCTTTCTGTCATCGGTGCCGATGAAACCGGGCCACAATCGGCAGGACCCCCACCGCCTTGTCCTGCCCACCGGCTCACCTTCCAAGTCCGGCCCGGGCGTTGCCCCGACTTGTCAGCCCAACCTACAGTAATCCCAGCGCTCATCCATCCATCTTATTTACCTGGTACTACCGTGGTACAAATCATTAAATGCCAGGCATGGGGGTTTGGTACGAAGTAAATATTGTATTGGCAGTCACGGAAGCACATCCTTCCAGTGGGAAAAGTCCCAGATCACACTCACTTGTCAACCACAAAACCTGCTTTAGGCCCACCTGAAGTGGCGTTTGACATTCAAAGCAATTGATATCTGCATATATTCGGGCCTGTCAAATTCGTGTTCGATCGGCTGGAAGTTCCAACTTTTGTATGTACGCCACGCGGCGATCGCAAGCATGATCGTTTGCTTGCTAGCCAGCCAAGCACGCGCATCAGAAACGCCGCCATGGAAAAGCAATTGCCATGCGCAAAGGCATTGGGATTGACATCCATATTTGTCCAAGAAGCAATTATGTTTGCTGTGTGAGGCGGCGCCGGGCCCATCAAGGCACTGATGCTCGATGTGTCCAAGAGATATTACGGTAAAGTCCTGCAAAGTACTGCAGTGATCACAAGTACTGTACCAGTAAAAGTGTGCGTTTGATTAGACTGTCGGTAATTGACGAGTCGAACTTGGGTCGCCTCTAGGAAATTTGGATTAAACTCCATCGCCACTGCTACTCAGTCGGCTGTAGCATTTCGGATGCTTAAACTGGTTCATCTGTCCTTGCAATCCTTGCTTTCCCACTTGATTGGGGCGTCTAAGAGTAAGGTTTGGTCAATATGGCACCATCAGGGAATTTTTGTTTATTTATTTATTCTTTGGTTTATCTCGGACATTAATAACACCTCCATCCGTCTTTAGAAAGTATGATTGCCGTGTTCAAAGTCACGCTCGATCCATCATTTGTTCGGTGCGCTTCCGATGAGAACAGGGCGGCCCGCTGCAGGGGAACAGGGCAAACAAAAATGGGTTGAGGAAGGTAACTGTACCGAAAGGTAGGTGGTCTTTGGTGGTACAATTAATTACAGGGTTGTCTAGGTAATTTCCCTTTGGGCGTCTCGCGGATCTCAATACGCGATGGCTCATTTCGGGAAACGGCTTCAAGGTTCGCGCTTCTTAACTCAACGGGCGGTAAACAATTTGATGAATTTGATTGGCATTTGACAAAACTGGCTCGTACCTGGTTGATTGCTATTATATTAAAACCCCAAGTTGTAATTCTGTCATCGAGTTTCATGATGCTCGATTCAGCTGTTTGTCTATTCTCTAGTCTGATTGGCCAGTCTGGATCGCTTCCAGCCAGCATATGCCAAGATGATTCTTTTGCTTGTTGTTGCTCCCTGGCTATCGAGTGGATGAGAGGCTTCCGTCGCCAAGAGGACCCTTTTTAGCGTCCCATGATCCCCATCCTGGGGTTTGTCACTGATACCAGCCAGGGGTGAGCGCCACCCAAAAGCCCAGCTAGTATCTATGCACTTACTGCGGTACCAGTCATTGTTGGTTGCTGTGGCTTTTTTTGGCTCTTCATTCGCGCAACACGGAGAGAGGAAGGGAAAGAAATCGCCTTAAGTAGATGTTTTTTTTTCTCTCTTATTTTATTCCGTCGCCACTCCGCATCTTTGTTTGCTTCTGGCAAAACAGGCATTGAATGACGAACGTATCTCGCTTACATCCAACGGCTTTGCTATTAACCCCTACTATCTTTACTATCATGGCCATGCTTGCTTTTGATTTTCTCGGTAACAGTTCGACCAAGAAAACATGGGTCCGCAGGCCTCGCTTCTGGTGTCCATCCTAATTATGAGACGAGATGACATGGAATTATCATTTGTGGCATATAATTCGTCCCATCTAGACGTGTCGCATGTTGATTCACTTTTTCCCTCCAAATATGTCATTTGTTTACACTCGGGAGCCTTGCCACATTAGCTTTTCAAACAGGGAATCAGCCTGTACCACTCGCACAAAAGTATGACGAGACGATAAGTAGTTGAGAAAAGCAATGTTAGAAAGCATGATGCACGCGCTCCTCATGTCGTGCAAGGCAAGGGTCGGACAGATTGACGCCATACCGAGCGTGGCGTAAACCGGGAATCTTGGTATTGTTCATACGACGTCGACAAAAATATGGGAACTTCTTTAAGATTGCTTTAAATCTCAAAATAAATATCAAACCGTTCACGACGTGACGAACTTGAAGCGTTCGATGCGACTCCTACGCCAAGTTTGTAAGTCAGCCTTCTTCGGCCGAGCTTCAAGTTTTTTTTTTTTTTTTTTTCCTTTCCCCAAGAGTCGTTCCTTCGGAGATCCCTACCCAAAAAGCTGCCGTCTGTTATCCTGCAACTTTTTGTTGCTTTGATCCAACACCAGCCGAGAGTGAAAATGGGCAAAAGCGTCTCAACGTATCCCGGTCCGAACAATTCCCGTCGACCGAGAGCCCGATGGGCTTTTCTCATCTGATCTTGTGTTCTTCTTCCATGGGTCAAAGACGGCACCTAAACTACCACCTACCCCGCAGAAGAAGCAAGTTACGACAATCTTTCCTTTTATGCCCCTTTCACGACTAGGCTGAACCAAAACAAAGAAAAAAAAGTTAAGCTGAAAGTTGCTTTGGCAAGGCTCGGTTACTGGGCAAGGTAGAACGCAAGGGGCCATATCATCCACGGATTCCCGCATTAGCATGGTAAAGGTCTTGAGGAATTCTTAGACGCTTTCACGTTGCTCGTGGGGTAAAAAGGGGGGAGATCCCCCAATTGCTACCGAGACCCGCTCTCTTGCATTCGAGTTCCTGGAGGAGGAGTTTCTTTTCCCTATGTGACTTTGACCCCTTGAAATCACCTTCCAGGGTACTCTGTAATTTCCAACGGCTCTTGATTCTTCCGCCTAGGCTTCTGTGCAAATTATGCTCAGCCGAGCTGAACGACTTGGTTTTTTTTTTGTGCAGATGAGCTTCAAAAGCTTTGTTCCTCTCTCTTTCTCCGGCCTGAAACCAAACCCGGAAACTGCTGGTAGCAATTATGGCTAAAAGAGGTTGTGTCTCGAAATGGTTTCAGCGCGATTATTCCCTTCTTGGTCCGTGCTGGTGAATGAGCTTCTCAAAAAAGAGTCACCAGACTATTTATAAGACGTAAACATACAAACCTTGACTCGGCTGCGCTCGTTCGTTTTGTGTGTTATTCAGCCCACAACCACAGTTCAAGATTCCATACATGTCCCCGATGCCAATTGTGCTACTGCCGTGATCGAACAGTTTGATCAAGTGCGTATACTTGTGTCTTCGCAGCTGTTTTAATTCGGATACTTTGGAACTATGTAGAGCCTTATCCCCCATGCAAAGGCACTCGCACTTATCTGTTTCAATAGCATATAGACCAAGTCTTTTTATAGCTGCCCAATAAGAGTCTTGCATTAGGCTACTCTCACTTGGTTTTTTTTTTTGGATTTATCGCGTTTACGCGCCTGTGCGGACCAGCTGCTTCGACCAGCCTAACGGAATAGCCGCCTTAACACCAGGGTCTTGGCTCGTAATATATCCCATAAAATTATATACGAGCGTCTATTGATAAATATTGAAATCATGGAGGAAAATTCTGTAAACAGCAAAAGAAGCCTCATTTGATTACTTATACCTCTGTCTCTTCCATTTCAACTTAATTACTTTACCACTGTAAATACAACGGCAGTTCTGTGGTTTGGATTACCCAATCGTTCTTAATAGGTTGTTTTGTTTTTGTTGTCCCATTATCACGCTCTTTCTTTTGTTGTAATATTTTATCTTTCATGTGCAAAGTTTGCAACACGAGCTCTAGTGAAATGCGTGTTCAGTATATCATTCCCTTTGTTTTTCTCCATTGTGCCATCGCTTGCCAAACCCCCGAGCAAACCCCGGACAAAAAACCCAGCCGATGGTCCTCCACAGAGCCCAGCCCATATGCAGACTGTATGCATTATTGTATAAAGGAGTACATGACGGACTGGAATTGGGGTTTGAAGGCTGCAGCACAGCATTGTTACGATAGGTTTTGTGTAAGTTCTGAAGTCGTGATACAGACTGAGACCGAGACTGAGAAAGAGAGAGAGGAAATCGATGATAACGCTAACGCGACCTGATTAATAGCATCGCAAGGAAGGTGCCCCTAGGTTATTTGAGAAATCTCCTATCCTCGGTGAGGAGGGAGTAGTGAACAACCCGAGCTCGAGTCAAGTATCATGAGCGTCACGGAGCGCAAGTCGTCGAACATCGATTTACGCCTTAAGGTAAGGATCGCGTTCAAGATTAGGGGTATTTAAGAGGAGAATTTCACTACATCTGCACAATATCTCGTTGGATAAAGTCATTACTGTAGTTGTCACAGCCTTTCTCTGTTTCGCCGGGTACACCAAAGCCTGGCTGACCACAAAGGACCAGTGACTATGTAACCGCCTTCTTCAAATGTCTATAGACTACATTAGCTTGAAGTCTAGCAGCTTAAAAAGGTGCAACGTTTTGGCCTACGTATAAATATTGCCCGAACTTTGTTTTGTCATGGACCGTCGTCTCGAGATTGACCCCTGGGGACGTACTACTTAGCAAGTAGGCAAGGGGACCGGAGGGTTCATCTTTCCTTGAAGGGGCCCAACGGAGGGTTGCTGTGTTCCTGGTCACTGAGATTTACGTAGGCCCTAAGAGCGTATAAAATGCAAGAGGGAGAGCAGACACAAGACACTGTTGACACTTTTGTTTCCCCTTTGACAGTTTTCTTCCTGCTCCCTCTACTTCTCCCCCTGATTCCACCTCTCAAATTCCCCAGGTGGATCTCTTCGGCTCAACTGTTTTGTGCCGCAGGCAAATGCAGACAAAGTGAAGCTGGTCTTTTCCGTAACCGTCTAAGCGTTGTTTGAGGGCGACGTTTGTAAGCGGGAAGGACGTAGCGAGGGCGAGGTGTTTTGTTGGTAAATAAAGGGGTACAGACATCTGCCGAAGACACCTTCCCTTTTGCGTGTTGATCTGTCATCGGCCCGATGGACATATCGGGATATCAAAGTTTAAAACAGTTTCTAATGGAGGTGGCTTGGAGGTTGATCCAAATCTGGACCCATATCTGATACAAGTTTGAGTGACATGGGCAGTATGAGCAGTATGGGCAGTCTAACAAGAGAATCCGAATAAGGTAAATATCGTCTCAACTACGCCCGGCTGGTTAGACTGTCTTGAAAGATATGCTAGTCGATTTCTAAGTAAACATCTTGTTTGGTTTCCTAGGCTGTATATATGTTTGTAGCACATGGCCTCGTGCTCTGTTAGAGGCTAATTTCTGTAACCATGCAAGTGCGATCCGGGATCCATGGTCGAAACTGTTTTGTTTTTATTGACGTCTTTGTATATTTGAAAACTATAATCACCCTCTCGAATATTTTACTACAATTAATTGTATAACAATGTAGGTAGACCGATGCAGTAATGTTTTAGACATTCACATTCACGTGATGCAATATGATAACCAGCGGTTATCCTCGGCTGTGTCACGTGTGCCCCACACTACGGAGCTCTTCTTTCGGCCTTGGAAGATTCTGGTCAGAAGGTGCTACGTGACGTGACGTCTGCCTTCCCACGCGGTACGTCATCTGATGGTGCGGCCTGGAACCCTGCACGCCATCAAATCCCCTCCGAGGCCCCAACCAGTAATCAGCATGTCTTCTCTATTGCGAGTTAGTGCCTTGCATACTGTTGAGGCGCCCTGCTGCATGTTTTTCTTGTTTTAGTTGCATGCAGAGTGATCGAATGCATTTACTCTGGACGGACTTGAACCCCAGCAGTCTCACTGCCCATTGACGAGGCGCACATTCTGGGTCCTGTCTAGTGTCGTTTTGCTCATGCCGTCAGTACGCGCACTGCTCGGTACAAAGATATCTGATCTCTTTTGTCTCACTCGTTAATTATTCGTCAACGCCTTTTTACCAAAAGTAATCACTCTTCCACACAGCACCCTGCGATTTCCCCTCCCTCATGCAAGCAAGCTGTTGAGTGACAAAGTCTTGGCCAGAGCTCCAGAAGAAATCGAAAGGGGAACCTCTGGTCAGTCAGGGATCCTTGGGTGAGGTCAGGTCAGGTCAGGCAGAGATACAACATCACCTGCCCTATGTACTTGAACCTCTGCTGCCCAACTTACCTCCAAAATCCTCTGCACAAAATCAATCGATCGTCCACTATTAATAAGCTGGTCGATCGCATTTCGACACATCATCAGGCTTGTGTCAATCCCAAGGGACCTGGTCTAGTCTAGTGTCGCTCACTGGCAACTCGGCCTGTCGCATCGTCCGGACTAAACTTCCTATACATCAGTTCCTGGCCTAAGCTCGCTCGTCCGTCTCATCCGGCCAGTCACCAGGACCGTATATTCGGTATACTGCTGCTGCTGATCAAACCTGGTCCAAGTTGACTTCGGCTCACGGAGAAAATATCCGCGGTAGCCGCCTGATCCAACATTACACCTTAGGCGCCAGTACTCCCGGTCACTCTCTAAGGAACCTCTATCCACAGTCACAAAGAGTACGTCACACACGAGTAACCTGTTTCCACAAAGTTCCCGCCTTGCTGATCATCTCCATGAGTCTAGTGCCTAAACCGTCCAAGCTCCACGGCGTGCCCGTCAAGAAGTACACGTACCTGGAGCCGCCCACTCCGGGGTCCGTTACGGTCCGGAAGCGCATCACGCGCATCATCCCACCTCCTATGCCGCCGCCGTGCCCAGAACCCTGCCCACCACCACCCCCGGAGATTTGCGAGCCTCCTCCCCCTCCGCCCCCGCCCGTTGAAGTAGTACCGCCGCCTTGCGTCGAGGTGCCACCACCACCACCACCTCCTCCCCCTCCCCCTCCACCGTGCGACCCAGAACCTGAGCTCATCGACGTCATCTCGGTTGACGTCGATCCGCCGGAGCCTAAACCACCCAAGAGCGTCAAGAGCGCCAAGTCCTCCCGCTCCAGCAGCAGCCGCCGGAACGAAAAGGAAGTTTACATCGAGCGCGAGAGGCTGGTTCCTTATCCCGTTCCCGTAGCGCCCCAGTATGAGACGTTCCGCTATATCGATGCGCCGCCGCCCAGGCCGCGGTACATCTCACCACCGAGGCGCCGGTCGGATGAGGAGGACCGCGTCAGGGTCATGATTCGGGATAGGGAGCGGAGGAGGGAGTACTACGACTATTAAACCCGTTAATTGTTCATGGAAAAGATTAATAAGGCTTACGCTTCTTGCTTCGTATTTGTCCTTTGGCTATGGTTTCCTTTTGATTGTTAGCATATTGTATGATCCAAAGCGCAAACGAAGTTTACGATAGTCTTGAGTTTTGGTTTTCTTTACTTTGTCTTCTCATTAATATAGCCATCATAGAGGCCCTTTCTTTTTCTTTGTTTGCCGGGTGGGGTGAGTTTGGCCACACTGGTCACGCAATTAAGCATGTCCGTTTAAGCCATTAGTATAGGCCCTGAGGCTTTTGTGGATGTTTTTAATTTCCCATGCAACATGGCAGTCGGCTAAAAGCTTACTTATATACCATGTCAAGAGTAATATCAAACCCCTGAATGTGGTTACGGCATAGATATTGTAGTAGGTACGTACGAGAAACAAGGGCAGTGTCTAGACCCAGAGTTATGCACTTCTTGTACAGCACTTTTTCACATCTGTCACAGGCATGTTTTATATGAGAAGGTTGTAGCGAGCCCGTTTTCTTCATCGCAAACCAGAAACCCGGTTTTGAGTTCATCGTAGATCATCTCCATTGTGCGAGTCGTATCAAGCCAGCTTACGAGCCATTGGACAAAGCCACCCATATCCACCAAGCTTAGGCTACCGGCAAGTTTGCACCTCTTTGAGTCGTAGGAAAAAAAGGTTTCTGCGTGTAGACGATTATATCACGAGTAAGTAGATAAAGCTTACGTGCACAAGGTATACATCAAGACATACACTCGGGAGACGATATCGGCATACCTACCAACCCCGAAAGTAAAAATACATAGTAAACCCAGATTCTTGGTTTCTAGTCATAAAACAGATCAAGTATCTTTCACAGTTCATCTTAAAAGGTCGGAGCTTTTTTTTCTTTCTCTTCGTCTTGTTCTTCTTTGTCTCTGTACACAAAAAGCAAACCTCACCTCTCATTGATCAATCAAAAGCACAAAATACTTTAAACCCACCCGGAACACCGCCCCTCCCCCTCCTCCATTACGCTTCGGCCTCTCAAGTCAAAAAGCGACCTTTACACCGAGTCCTGTCACAGGGGTTGCGGATCCCAGATCAAGGTGTACGAGTCAATCATGGGTTGGTGATATCCACTTTCACCTCGGTCAGACCTTCGCCGAGCGCAAGAAAAAAAAAAAAAAAAAAAGAAAAGAAAAAAGACATGTGCGTTCCTGTCTCGTCTCCTTTTTTTTTCTTTGCTTTTTCTGGGTCAAGAGGTCTTTTTGCCACCGGTTCACCTCGGCTAGTGCCGGGGGCTTCTTACGCGTTGGCAATTTGTTATTTGAGAAAAACTAGCCATAGTAGGTCGTAATCATCACGGTGTTTAGAAGGTACAAAGTGTATTTAGTCAAGATATGGACGTTGAGAAAATACACATGAATAACGAAAAAAAAGGCATACCACATAAGAATTAAAGCAAAAGAAAGGGGACCCGTGCCGTCAGTTTTGACGCGAGGCGCGGACCCCTACGTGGTATATTTTTTTTTTCTCTTTTTTTCCCACACCCCCATTTTATGCCGGAGGATAAGGGGAGATCGGGAATAGGGAAAAAAAAAAAAAATAATAATAATAACAGATCGCTAAAGAAAAATAATAAAAAAATAAAAAATAAAAAAAGAATTCATACCCTAGTCCACGAGACGCGGCTCTATTCTCGGAGTCATGGCCCCAAAAAAGCATGCAACTCAGTTCGAGTTGGCAGGTCCCGGGATGGATCCAGTTAAGAATTCCGATATCGCCCCTTGCTCCGGGTTCAATTTACCTTACCTGATGCCGAAAAAGTGGTTGATATCTCCCACCTCTCTCGCTCCCTCCCTTTCTCCTCTATATTTCGTTATTGTCTCAACCAGATTCTGGTCGAGTTACTTCCTGCTGTCATGTAATACTTCAAAAGTTGGCTTCATCACATACTTTCGGTGTCCTCTCATCGACGAGACTCATCGCGGGAGCTTGCCTCCCTACCAAGCTTTGTCCTTTGTAGGACTATAAATTGGCCGTTCAACCCGGCCTTTTCTACTACCCTTTTCTTCTACATTTACGCAAGAAAAACGCGTTCTCGGGGAACACGATTTCCCACCTTCTTCTCACCGTATTCTTTTCTCTTTTCCTGTTTTTTTTTTCTTTTATCTTTTTCTTTGTTTTCTTCTATTTCTCATCATACATCTCTCATTTCTACATCACTCCGCCTCCACTCTTTCCGCAGCTCACTTTGCAATGTGGCCATCGGCCAGCCCGTCCTCGCCTCGCAGGCCTGGATGAGCGATATAATAGTGTCCTGTTGGACTTGTTGCTGGACGCAGAGGCCTGCGCCAAAAAGACACTTTGCCGACATGATCTGGCAGCTTTGATCTTTCAACTCCATGGCGATACCGCAGATATTCGCTACCGATTCACTGAGGATCTACGTAAAACAGAAACACAAAGAACCAGGGAAAAGGCATGGGATCGTCAGTCAAAAAAAGTTCCGGATCAAGGGATCTTGCAAGATGTTTTGTGAAAGCAAAAAAAAGGTAATTCTGACTGGTAACATACCTGCGCTCTAGCATGCTCGTCAAAGTCACCCGCCGCAGGCCGGTTCAGAGTGACGAGGATTTTTGCAAAGCTGTACACCTGCATGGCAGCAGCGAATTGAGGCGGATGAATCCATATTGGTTGCCATCCATGCGAGGGACCAACCTCGGCTGCTGATCTTACATGAAGGGATCCGGTCGATTGAGTTCCTACAGAAGACGCTGATGTCGGATGGTGGTGGTGGCTCACTGATAACAGACTGGTCCCTGGAGCCGTCAGTAATGGCCGGAAACCATCGCCCAGAAACGACTTCCACCGTTCGAGCATGTCCATAAGCTCCTCGCCCCTCTCGGCTCGACGTGTCACCAATTCAGGACGATCTTTGTCATTGTCAGGCCCAGATTCGGCGCAGTAGTTGACTGCCTGACTGAGCAGGTACACAGCCCGGTCAGCGAGCTCACACTGGGTCAGATTGGGATAGTCAACAACCGGACGCCAAAAGCTCAGGCACCGTCTACCTTCGCGAAAAGCCGCCCAGAGGTCTTGCCTCAGCCAGGCCCACCATACTGATTGTCTCAACCCCCCTGACGCTCCGTTGACATCCTGGGACCGTTGAATCCAAAATACGCCCTTTAGGTGTCTCTGCCAGTTCGAGACGGCCGAGTCAAGTTCGTGTGGCACTGCCGAGTTGAACGCGTCAAGCATCTCATACGTGCTAATGACGAGAGCCGTCCCCAACAACTCCTCACTGTGGGCATAAGAATGGTATTGAAGTGCCGTCGAGACATAGTGCAACGCTTCATGATAGTACTGCACTGCATCCGTTGGGTCCACGTTTGCGGCCATGAACATTTCCCTGCGGTGATTCCCGGGCCTCGGGTCTTGCTTTGCAGCCATCTGCTTAGCTACTGACGCATACCGAGCCTGGAGAGCTAGTATCGCCTTCATCAAGCCAACATTCCGCATGGCAAGCCTTACTGCATAAGTCGAGAAATGCTTCCACGGATCAAATATGTCTAGCTGCGGATCGAGTTCGAAGCTATGTTAGCATTTAGTACTGGGGTGTAACTGTCAACAGACAACCAAAGGGCAGGGTTTACTCACCCACAGCGCCGACCGCTCGGCAAAGGCGCGGAATAAGGCAGCTTCGTTCGATGTTAGTTCAATATCAATTGCCTCCTGCCACGGGTATCTATCAGGTATGTCCCAGTCTAGCCTGCCCATGACCCCGCACCGGCTGTTGGATATCCTCAAGCCACTCCTGGAGGCGCCAGGTCCCATTCTTTCCTGGCTTAGGCGTCGCATTCCATCGTTCAACGTGTGGGGTGGCAGCTGCGACTTGCTGTTACGACGGCTGAGTGAGAACCCGCTGTCGGCCTCTTCGGCGTCACCTGCGAGGAGGTCAAGCCATCTCGTACTGGCGACACCCGCGCTGAGCATTCCATCCGAGGTGACTGTTTCCGGGGATCTGGGTGAGTGCTGAATAGGTTGGGTAGTGTCAATGAGGAGATCGGCAATGCGAGGACTCGCTGTCGACACACTGGTGGATTTCCTTTGCCTGTGGGTATGGTATGGTTCTGGTATCTGTGGTTTAGGTTTCATGTTCGGATACATGGCCGCCAGTGCAGGGTCCACTATGTTGTGAGAATCTGGGATGGGACCATTGGGGAAGTTGTAGTCGAGAGTCGGGGCCACGGGCCCAGGTGGTGGAAGACTTGGCCTCGTCGGAGCGAGGTCAGGAGAGTAACCCCTTTGGGCGGATGGTGAAGAGTTATGCGAAGAGCTGCCCATGGACCCATAAGAGCCACGAGGATCACCATCTTGAGATTGTGAGTGGGAACGGGACTTTTGGTAAGAAGATGATGGAAGATGAGAAGAGTACATTGATTGCGAGGTTGCTGACGGGATGATGGTTGAGTGGCTGGTTGGAGGTCTATCCGAGTGTCCATCTACCGACCCAGCTGTCGGTGAGGAGATCTGAGTGGCGGCAGCTGAAGATGTAGCAGCCGTATCTATGGCTTGAATATCTGGCCATACGCAGTCGCGGTTCGACGTTGCACAATGACTGCATATTGGCACTAAACGTGATATGTAACAACCCGCATTAGTCGTGGTAGGCCTAGGAAATGCAGTGTACCATCAAGGTCGCGTATGCGAGGGGTAAGCAGACTCACGCCTCTCGTCACATTTCTTGTGCCTTTTGCGGCATGTCAAGCTGCAGTATATTCATGTCACATCAGTGCTGCAATGAGATGTGGTTGTACAAGTACCGGGTCGGAAGGATGAAGGGGACTTGGCCATGCCTTGCCTTGGACCAAGCAAAGAAGAACAAGGAATAAAAAAAAAAAAACAATAGTGATAATAATAATAACATAGTCAAGAACAAGAAGTTAAGGTGTCATGCTCTCATGAACAAAACTGATCGACAGAACTTACCAACCGGTCTTAGTCCGTAATCCACGCCCCCTAGGCTTTCGTATACGCTTCTTAATCGGCTTGCGAGGCGGATCCAAACTGCCCGGCTCTTCTTTCGCTACAATTGAATCTGATGGTGGCGGTGGCCTGGTAGGGGGTATCAACGGAGGGATCTGCTGTTGGTGTTGATGCTGGGCTCCCCCATGATTGCTCTGCCCCTTCTCTTCCATTGCTTGACACGTTTAGATGCAGCACAGCAACGTCGGTCTGGTGTCAAGGCCACTAGGAGATCTAATATTTCGCAAAAGAGGTACCTAAGCGCGGTGCAGGGCTAGTTGGCTCGTCTGTGTGTGCCGGGCGGGTGCGGGAGCAGCGGCAGCGGCAACAAGCCCGCATGCTGACCCGACCACCTTGGGCACCTTAGCTTTTCTTTGGGCTCCACCGCACCCTGACCTTTTTTTTTTACAGGCTGTATCACAAGCAGACTGTACACTGTACTGTATGTATTTTGAGCTGTAAAAGTGCTGAGACGACGGGTCCCCGTCTCGAAGAGTTTTGTTGGCGAAAGGACAGGAAGGGAAAAAAAGAAAGAAAAAAAGGTAAAATTACTCCGCTCAACCCTGAAAGTGGACAAAGGGCACAAAAGGACCGAAACCCGCTTTGTTTACCTAGGTGAGGGAGGGCACTCTTGTTTTTTTTTTTTTTTTTTTTTTTTTCTTTTCTCTCTCTTTTTTTTTCTTGGTTTGGACGGGTCCTGGGGTTGTTTCGTGCCGTTCCGTTGCCGTGATGTGGGCAAAAGTCTGACAAGAATCAGGAAAAATCCACACGTAGATTGTTGCAGAGCGCTTTTATCGATAGTGAGTGGAGGTTAACTCAGGCGAGGGGAGCGAACAGGCAGGAGCCCAGATGCGTAGTGAGCCACCGAGTCTTTGTCTAATCAGGCAAAAAGTCTGAACGAGAACTTGTGGGAAAAAGGGGACCTTCGTCTAGATTTTAGTCCAAAAAACCCACCGTCTTTACCTTTTGGATGCCTAGCCAGAAGTCTTGGGAGCACAAACTCTCAAGAATGTCGGATAGAGTTCATTCTTACGAGGGTATCAAATACTGGAGAAGGAAATTACTGCCGCAGGAAGAAAAAAAAAAATCATAAAAAAAAGGAGAAAATGGGTCTCGGAACTTTCAGATCCAATGCCAGCAAAACAAGTGCCGCCTGACAAGGATGATGGCGAGTCATTGTACAGTGTGATATCAGCTCAGTCCATCTAGACGAGGGGCAGTCAACGTGATGGTACCATGACGGAGCATTCGTTACTTCGTGACATTGTTGAATATTGTTGAATTTGGCGACAAAATTTACTGTAATTGGCATGGACCCTTGCATGTTGTGGACAATTGGGGTATGTTTCGCACTGTCTTGATGAAGATTTTGAATCGGTAAATCCTGGTCTTCCCCATAACTTTAAAAAACGGTAGCCTTGCAATGGTGTGTTGTGTGTGTATTTGAGTGTGCGTGCGTGTGTCTCTGTCCGTGTGCATGTGGTGTGTAATACATAAGGTACTAGTATACCACAGAAAGTAAAGTAGTAGTAGTAGTAGTAGTAGTAGTACATAATACAATCTCCGACAGAGAAAAGTACAAAACCTTATAGTGATCAATTACGTGGCACATGCCTTGGAAAGTATTGGTTATATTGGTATGTCATGCAATTTGAATACTCCTGCCTCACTGGTCAATTAATCGTTCACCGTCTAGAAAATTCCTCTCCTCTCAACTCTGGATCCAATACAGGCTGCCACTGAGTAGTAGCACTTTATAAGTATTGCCCAGGCCACCATAAAATGCTATGCGCCAAGCCATCAACGGCTAATTATGGGGCGGTTGAAAATGCCGTCGGGATCTTTAATTGCCTGGTACCCACTAGTGACTACCTGAGTACAAGATCAAACGATCAAACAAACGATTGTGTTACCTCTTGATACACGAGACGAATCTGCGAGGGAGTAAGAGGAAGGCGATACCCAGTAAAACCCAGTCTGTTGTAGCCCAAATGGTTTTCAAAGTGCTTCTTGCTACCTGCCTAGGTAAGTACCTCGCCGGAGCTGCGTTGGAAAACCTCACACCGTTACTTCCTTCAGTCAGATTGCTTGCAATTTTGGGCCGGCGGCTCAGAAACATCTAGGCACCTACCTACCTAGGTACCTACCTTACCTACCTAGGTAGGTAGTTTGCATTATCAATTCATCGCCGTCACATCTATCCCTCCCCACCCACATCCCTTAACCGCCTCTGCCCCCTCTCTCACACCTTGCCCTCCTTGGATTCCGTAGCCAACAAGGCCACGGCCTCCGCGTTCATCGCCCGCGGTACCGCGTACCAGCAAACCTCAACATTATGCAGAACGCTCAAGTTCGCCACGCTCGCCCAAAGCCTCAACCAATCCAGTGTGGTTCCCATCAGCTCCCCACGACGGTTCGTGACCTGCGGGATGCTCTCAAGCCTCTTTTCTCCATCACCACCAGGCTTGAAGTGAATTGTCCAGTCATCCTGGTGCTTGCAGATACTGTCCACAATGTCCTGCGAATCCGTCACCATGATGATTTTTAGCGCCGGCGTCCTCGGAGTCGGGGTCTTGGCACGACCCCGACCAGGCTGGGGATCGCCTCCGTCATTTTCCGACTCTTCGACAACCACTGGTTTTTCTGCACGAGGGGAAGTTGAACACGTGTGCTTGGCCTCTTTTATCTGGTCTTCCGGTGGGGGTGAAGACAAAGATGACATGGTCAGCGCAGCAACTCGCTTCCGAAGTTGTGACATGAATGTCTGCCCAGCTGAGGGCGCCGTCTGCGCCCCAGGGCCCGCCTCTACGGGCTTTTTGTCGCTTGACCTTGTCGGGGTGGCCTTCTTATCTAGACCTTCATCGCCACCTCCATCGCCACCTCTTTCGTCTCCTTTTGTCGCCATGCCGTCCTGCTTGATCGGAGTCAACCATATGTCCCTCATGAAACAGGTGGCAATATGCGGGATGCTTGTGTGATTATCCTTGCTCTTCTCCATAAATTCTTGCACAACTTCGTATCTTGAATGATTCTCCCAGGCCATCGGGCCCAATGACTCTCTGACAGCACATGTGAGCATCGTAACTACGAGGGCCTCGTCGTGGGCGAGTTCGTTTTGGACGTCGCTCTTGTCTTTGTTGTCTTCGTCGGCTGGGTCACTCTTAAAGGTCATGCACAGAGCCACAAGGTCCCTGAGATTCATACCGGGCCCGTCGCCATTCAACTTGCACCAATTGTCGATCTCTGCAAGCTTCATTCCGTTTTGCAGCAGGATATCGCACGCCATCTTGCGCAGCTGCTCGACTGCTGCTTTAATCAGGCCGTCGTGGTAGGTATCGAAACGCTTGCATAGGATCTGGAAGCGCGGCAGAAAGTGGTCCAGTATGATATCCCACTCTGATGAGCTGAACAGCGGTTTTGTCAACTTCACCCTCCGCTCGATGGCCGCCAGGGTTACCTCAATGTTCTTCTTGGTGATCGGCCGCCGTAGGTTTGGCTCCTTGAGCAAGTCGTGCGGATAGAGCATCTCACGGACCAGGTCATCGAACTGTTTGCGTTCGACGTCGAACATTTTCGCGTCCGCCATCCTCACGCGATCCATGGTCTTGAGTACGACACGCCGGATCCTCTCCATGGCCTCGTTGCGCCGTCCCTCTGCGTACCGCCTCTCGTTGTCCATGTCCTTCTTCTTTATCGTAGTCGCCCTCATGTCGGCCCTGTGCTGGCTCAGCATCACCCGTCGGTCCGGAAGCACCTCGGTCGCAATCAGCTCCAACGCTTGCGTCGCAGCCACCATATCTGCTATCTCCTTGCTTGAATCCACGTTGAGGATATTGAAACTGTCCACCAGGTTGTACTGCGAGTCTTTGCCAAACCAGATGACGGTGCGGGCCTTGACCTCAGTCGGTGCGCTGTTCTTGCTTGCCTTGGGTGGCCTGCCCGGAAGGCCCGCGGCGACGTGGACGACAATGGAGCCAAGGGGTTTGTCGGGTTGGCGAGAGCGGCTTTTTCTTTCCAGGCGGTCTGGGCCGCCATAAGCATCATGCAGCTGTTGAGGGTTGTGATGTTTGTTACATGTCAACACTCTATCCAGAAGATTGCTTGTGTTGCTACTCGGGGATTTCTAGAAAATCAAACTCACAGGATGCCGAACTCGATTATTGCCCGACACATGGCAGTCATCCTGCCCCACGAGCCATGTCAGCTCACAGGAATCACAATACACAAACGCATCCCTCATCATGGACGACATGATCGGCAGCGGCCGGGGAAGCGCCGTGCCGCCGACCCCGCTAGTACGTAGAGCCAATTCCCAGTCCGCCAGGCTCTGACGCACCGCACTCGGCCCGACCATCTGTTCGTCAAGCTGCGGGATAAAGTAGTGCGTCTTGCTGAGGAGTCTCAGGATCGTGGCGGATGGGCGATGGTGATTCGCCGCTGGGTCCGTGGATCCTTGGCGGTTGTCGGCAACAGCATCCGCCGCGTCCAGAGGTGGGATGAAAATCGGCAGCCATGGGACAGGGAACGGGTTCGGGATCGGTATGGACGGCTTCAGCTTGCCCGTTTCGGAACACCTATTAGGGTTCTTGGGCATCTTGTCGTTTTTGCTGTCGTTGCCGCTTATGAGAATACTCCCGCTGGGGTGATCATCTCGAGGTGGTGGTACGATGTCGTGATCGACTGTTGCCTGAATAGTACCACGCTGGCTTTTCTTCTTTTTCTTCTTCCTTTCGGCCTTTTCCTTCCCGCTCATGATGTTTTCTCGACCATGCCAGACGAAGAGCATCAAAGTAATAAAGAATGGGAGGAAGGTAGGCAAGATCAAAGTGAGGAATGAAGGAGGATTGTGGGTTGCATGGAAGTTTTTCTGAGTATTGTTGTTCCTTTCGAAGATTGGTGATGGTGAGGTGAGAATGGGCACTGCTGTTGATGTCGGTGTCGTTGTTGCTGGTGATTGCGGTTTTTGGAATAGGCTGGCAAACAAGTGCAATGTGTAACCTGTAATTGCTGCCATGACTATCAGATTTCCTTCACTTTCGACCTGCATCCTGACTTGAATTTGCTCGCGTTTGTTTTCTTATTTCTTCCCGCCTAAAACTGCTCACTTGTCTTCTCTTTTGAGGTATTGTTTTCTTCAAGTTTAAATATCTTTTTTTCCCCCTCTCTTCTTGAGTTTTAGGGACGACCAAGCTTTGTCGTTCTCAGATGTAGGGAGCAACATTCCAAGCAGCAAAGCATTTCGACTAATTCTGTCTGGCCGCTTTCGTCACTCTGATGGGATGCAAAAAACCGCACGCAGTTTTCTAAAATAAAATAAAATTAAAAAGGCACATTCCTTTCAACCAAAAAAGGCGTATTTCAATTGTTTTTACTAGATTATTTACTATGTGCTTTGGGTAGATTCTTATGAAACCACATTATTACTGCTTAGCCCGACCACTCGCGGCTGTTTTTTGTTTTTTTTGTTTTTTTTGTGCACAAAGACGCTTAGTTCAGGTCTGCACTCAGGTGGAGCTTCCTGCTGCTGCTTCCGACGTAGACCTTCTTGGGGTACTCGGTAATGACCCAGTCCTGGGCGTTGACGTCCCAGTTGCTGACGTCCCTCCTGGTAAGGTCGACCTTGAAGGTGCCGCTCTGGCCGGGGTCGAGACGGATGCGCTCGAAGCCGCGGAGGACGACGGGCGGGTCTTCGGGGCCGCCATGCGACACGTACAGCTGTGGCACCTCCTCGCCCAAGATCTTGCCCGTGTTGGTGACGGTCGCCGTGACGGTGTAGAGGGTGTCGTAGAGCTGGCGGTTTCCGCCGGGCGAGTTCTTGGCCGAGGCGCGGTGCAGGGACTGCGGCGAGCCGTCGAGGGCCTTGGGGGGCAGGAACTCCTCGGCTGTGCTGCCGTAGTGGGGGTCGGCTGAGGCCTCCTTGCCCGAGGCGCTGGTGTTCAGGTACGGGTAGATGAACAGGTAGATGTGTGGGAACTCGTCGGATGGGAAGGTGTACTCGGACAGGTCCTTGGAGACATTGGGGCCAAAGACTGGAGCAGGGATGGTCTGGCCGGTCGTGGGCTTGTATTCACTCGCCTGAGCCTTCTCGACGTGGATGTTGGAGTATTCAAAGGTCGTGTAGCTCAAGCCGTGGCCGAATTCGTAGACGGGCTCGTCCTTCTGCTTGTCGAAGTGACGGTAGTCGATGAAGACGCCCTCGGTGTAGTCCTGCTGTGGTGCGTCGTTGCCGTTGTTGGGCTTGTACAGGACATCCGTGCCGTAGCTCTCGCGGGTCTTGCCCCAGGTGAAGGGTGAGCGGCCGGCAGGGTTGACGCGACCGTAGAGGACATCGGTGATGGCACGGCCCGACTCCTGTCCCGGAACACCTGCCCAGAGAATGGCAGTAACGTTGGGGTTGTCGTACCACTCGGTCAGGATGGTCGGGCCGGTAGAGTGAATGACGACGATGGTGTTGTTGCACACAGAGCTGACGTTCTTGACCAGGGAGTCACCGTCATACCAAAGAGTCAAGTTGTTGCGGTCTCCCTTGTTTCCGTCAAAGTCGATGTCTGGCACAAGAGAAGATTGTCAAGTCAGTATATTACTTCATAACTTGGGGAAGCGGGTAGGCATGGATGCACACTCACAGCCTTCTCCTGAATCAGCAGCAACAAAGACAATGGCGGTCGCGTAGGCTTGGCTGACAAGAGCTTGAGTCTGTGCTGTGGCATAGTTGCTCAAGATGCTCTCATAGCGGGTGTTGTCTTCGATGGCCTGGGCTTGGAGAGCCGCGTCGGGCGTTATCAGGTAGGGGAAGTCAGCCGTGCCGGAACCCCAGGCCATGCCCAAAGTTCCTGAAAGGCAGCCACGGTCTGCGCAACCATTGGGACCACGCGGGTTGGAGCCGGCATCGTCACCAATGACGGCCAGGAACTTAGGCTTGTTAAGTGGAAGTGCGTTGTTGGTGTTCTTAAGAAGCACAGTTCCCTTGGCGGCAACCTCACGAATCAAGTTGCCATGGTCGCGACGGACATCGACATGCTGGTTAATCTGCTGGATTCTGTTCCCGGATGCATAGTGAAGGGGGCCGAAGGTGTCCTTGGTCCACGAGCTGAAGTTGATTTCGGGCTGGTCCAGAGTGTTGCCAACCTTGAAGAAGGCAGCCATGATTCGCATGGCCATGTCGTCGATGCGCCATTCGGCAACAGTTCCGTTTATGACAGCCAGGGTCAGGTTGGTTCCCCAAAAGCTAAGACCAGTGTTGAACTCGGTGTCGCCAGGCTTTTATTCGAAAAACGTCAGTATCAGTTGCTATTGTGCACTGGAAATTGAAGACTTTGACTAACCATGGTCATATCAAGGCCGGCTGCAGCGCTGGCCGCTCCAGTGTGCTGAGCCTGCCAGTCAGACATGACGAACCCCTGGAACCCAAGCTCGTCCTTGAGCAGACCGTTAAGGAGCTTGCTGTTCTGGCAACCATACGAGTTGTTGATCTGCGTGTACGAGCACATGACCGAGCCGACACCTGCGCGAACTGCATCCGCAAACGGCCTATATGTTCATGTCAGCCAGGCACCACTCTAAACCCGTGGATGCGGTTTTGGACTTACCAGAGGTACAACTCGTGCATAGTCTTGTCATCAATGTTGGATGATAGCGACTCGCTGATGTTGACACCACGGCCTCGCTCTTCGCCTACCTGACGGAAATGCTCTGTTGAATGCCATTGTGTGTTAGTAAATGTATCTGGAGACATATGGACTTGCGCCTTGAATTATGACATTCAAATATGTCAACTGATATACATACCTTGCTCGTTGCCGATGAGATGTTTGGCAGTGGCAATGACACCTGTGTCCTGGATACCCTTGATTGTCTCAATCATACCATATCCGGTAAGGACCGGATCAGCACCGAAAGACTCCCACGCTCGTCCGCCTATATTGCCAGGTTAGCTACGGAGAAAGCCTCTTTTTAACCTGTCGTTAGCCAGTCTATCGAGCGAATGCTTACCAGCAGCCACACGGCCAAGGCCTCCAGCAACGGGACCGAGAAGGACGTTGACACCCTTATCCTTGGCTTCTTGACCCATAGCATGCCCACGGCGGTACATCAGCCCCTTATCGAACGTGGCACCGGTGGTTATGCCAGCAGGAAATACCGAGACCCAATCGGCGAAACGGACACCGGTGGGAGAGTCTTGCAAACAGAGGCTTCGAAGACCCAGGCGGGGAATGGCACCGACGTTGCCAACGCAGAGATCGCTTTCCCAGCTGCAAACACGTATATGAAGAAATGTCAATATTTGCCACGGTTTGTTGGGGTGATGGTTGCCTTCAGGGGCGATGTGATGACAAAAAAGGGGTTCGACCTACCCTACACCGGTCGTCAGGTTAACCTTTTCGAGCAGGGTCATCTGCGAGACAAAGTCCTTCGCCTTGGCGTAGGCCTCCTGCCACCCGTCTGCATCTGGGTTCATCCATGGCTGAGGGTAGTGGGGTTCTGATGTGGCCAAGGCCCGACGCTCAAGCTGTGTCCACGTTAGCACTATCTTCTTTGCTGGCACGTATGATGTAAACCAAAACACGACGATGTCGAGGGGTGTTGTGTGGCCTGGGCAGTCCAATGAACTTTGACCTCAATTTAGGTCAATTGCTTCAAACTTGTGCAAGCAGAGTTACAGAATAGGCAAAGCAAAACCCTACCACAACCTGGTCAAAAGGCAGTAGCCTCTCCTGTAAGGAGTAACAACAAAACTGAGCATGGGGCGCGCAAAACAAGGGGGAAAAGTAAAGGTTCTTGAGTCGTGATACTAAGGTTTTTTTTTCTTCTTCTCTTTCTCATACCTTTGAGTAGTCGCCGGGGTGGGCAGACACGCCGGCACCCGCCAACAGTATGGCGACGATCCCGAAGAAGCGCATCTCTGATCGTCAATGGCTTGCCGGAGGGGGTTGAGGTGGTGCAACGATGTGAAAGTGAGGGGACAAGGACGTGTGTTCCCAGTCCGAGCTCAGAATCAGCAGCACCAACAGCAGAAGAAAAAAGAATCCGCTGTGATCAGAAATCCGGGGCGGGAGGAGGGCGGCGGAGGTGAAGAAGAAGGGACACGGCGCCAGGGGTGGAATGGGGGAGAGCATCCTTAATATATCCGTCTTTTAGTATTTATTTACAGTGGTCCGCCCATACCCGTTCCCGTGGAGCCGGTTCATCCAGACTTGTGTCTTGCTTGACATAATGAAATAAGGTCACCAGGGTATGTGGTTCGGCGGTCTGTCGATCACCCGGTGAAAAAGAAAAACCAAGACACGAAAATTTAATAGAGACACGAGAAAAAAAAAAAAAAAAAAAAAAAAAAAAACGTGCGGGCAAGTGGCCGGCATTGGGGTCGCACCTTCTCCGCACATCTTGCCAATAGTAGTAAACAAGGTGCCTAATGCAGTGTGAGGTATAAGACATGTGGGTAGTCGTAGTGTCGTACCACTGTACTACTGTATGGGGTTATACACTATCCCCTGCCCTACAGGTTCCAACAACCATTTCATCTTAGTTTTCTTAGTGCCTAACTAGAATACAACCTCGACAACGTACCTTACTCATACATGGTGGGTAGGATGCGGAGAAGGCACTCCAGAACCCCAGTCGCCTAAGTAATGAGCCGCTGTGCGTATTCCCAGTCTACCTCCCATCAGGATTGGTTGGGCAGCGCACCCGGGCACCGCCGGGCCATGTTGCAGCAACCCCGGAGCGGGGAAGGGGGGAAGGGCTGCCTTGGCCTGCGGAGATCCAAGAATCACCACGTCATTAAACAATAGAAACGGGCCGATCGTGAACTTGTAATGGAGCCTGGTCCAGAGCAAGAGGTTACAGAGGAGGAGGGAAAAAAAAAAAAAAAAAAAAAAAACTCCAAGAACATGCAGCAAGACTGCCAAGTTGTTGGGTGAGGCAAAAATCGACAGGAAGCCGGAGGAATAGTAAAAAAGTATTGCTGTAGTGTATGGCGGGGCGTGGCGAAGGAGGCTACCAAGGAACAAACTAAAATAAGGGTAGCAACAATGGAATGGACGAACAACACTTCAGCTTCTGAATGGCGGCACACATGGCCATGTGAATTGCTAGCATTAAGCTAATACCGCCTAATTACGGTGAGCTTCTGTCTCAGCTGTGCAAACGAACACCCAACAAACTACCACATCAAGTAAAGACATGGGGAATTTCACTGCGTAGTACCAAGTAGTGTGGTCTACGACTCTAGTCGCAGTTCCAGCAAGGTGAGGAAGCACATTGGCCATCTCAACATAATCACTCACTTTTAGCATTAACCGAGGTCGTGTAGATCGGTTACAAAGGCTTATGCGACGGCAATTACAATTTGCCTTCGCCATTGGCATATTTTCTCCTATGAAAATAACGCCGTAGCGCCGGCTTGTACTACTCATCCTTGCTTAGCTTTTCTTGGCCAGAACCCAGTTCGTTCTATATTCCATTCTCGGGTTGGTAAGCTGGATTGACTTTTTTCTTTCTTCTCCATTATGACTAAAGAAGTACTTAATCTTTTTCTCCATAGGTACGACCTGAATACTGTCAATGACAGAGCATGTTTTTTTTTTGCTGTTGCTTCTTTTCCCCGCACAATGTTCCATGACTTTGGGTTTCGTCGCCCCACCGATTCCGGGAAGGCGGGAATTTGCTCCAAGATTAGCCTCCACTCGAATGCTGGGAGTTCTAAACTTTAGCCATGAATAAGAAGTTATTTCTACTGTAAAGCGTCATGCTTTCTCCAAGGATGTTTGCTTATTTCAAAATTTTCTGATGTTTGTTTTCCCCCTCCCCCATCCTGACAAGCCTGAATGACCATGAGGGTGACGAGCTGGACTAGCGTTAGAGACCGAAATCTTTTTCTGGTGTTTATACCCCACCCCAAGAGGAAGGAGGAAACATACCTATTTTACCTTCATTTGGTATCTATGGTACAGTCAACCTTCTCCATACTTTTATACCTTATCTGACAGCAGCGACTTTATTTGCCGGCTTCTATGTTCATACCTCATTCCACCACATTGAACTATAGTAGGACTTGTATCATAGTAACTCGCTTGTATCTCTGGGGGAAAGTGAAAGCACGGCCAAGACGGCGTCCTATCGTTCGGGGCCGATGCGCTCGCTAGACCCACCGTGGTCGGGGAAAGCAATCGTCCCCGGTGTCTTCGGGCCGGACCCTTACCATTAGTGGATGAACATGACATGACATGCATGCAGAATGCCAATACCGTTGGCGAACTGTACGCTGTACCGTACCGCCCACCGGCCATTGGATAAAAGGCTATTGGTATGTACGGAGTACACGGACAATTTTCTCACATCTTTACATGCAAAGGACGCCATTAGCAACGCTCTTGTAATCTTCAACTTTATTCTTTAAATTTTCTCCTCTGCGTGCTTGGCAGTTCTGTTCCCAGGTTAGGGTTTGTGCACTTCACCACGGAAGAGTCGGCTTCGTGGCTGATGAGGTTGTCAATTGTTGGGTGGAAAATTCCAGGGTCCGGGTAACCAAATGTGGATTATGTAAGTCAATGCGGCCAATTAGCCACTGCCATCTGCGCAAGAGACGTCTTGTTCATTCGAGATAACTGCGACAGATGACAGATGGTGGATTTCTGTCCTCGCGAAAGGTGACGCGTGTATCAGATCAAGTGGATTGATTATTGCAGAAGCGACTTGTCTTGTCGATTTTTTCTCTCTCTCATTTCTTGCTGTCTCAATTAGTACATATATTCATTTCATTTTTTTTTTTCCTGTGCATATTTTTCGCAAGCGGTCGGGAGCAATTTTAGATCCCGCCCGGTCTTTCAAAGAAAGTGAAACGGGCCCTTGTTTTGCAGGCCGAGTCTGTTCGTTACGAAATTGCTATTCTCCAACCTCCAGGGCGTTCCCGACTCGATTCATTCCACATCAACAGACCGTTCATCGACCATGCGGCTATCGAGTACGCAACCACTCGGCGGCCTGCTCCTTGCAGCGGCCTTCTTTTCCAAATTTGCGATCGCCGCTGCCGCCGATGCGACGTCGACAACCGCTGCGGAGCCGTGCACGGCGACCTCTGCGAGCGGCTTCCACGACTTGCGGCGGGACACTGCGGTCCAGCTGCCCGAAGGCGTCAAGAAGAACAAGAACGGTGCGCCAAATACCGACTACTTCGCCAGGGGCTGGGACTATCCCTCAAACTTCACCATCAACATCTGCGCGCCGGTTGTGGAGCCCGTCAAAAAGGTGGTTGGTATTGATGAGGACAACTGGAGGAACGTCAGCGCGTATTACAAGTCGTCGGACGGAAAGGTTTATTCGCTAGGGTCAGTGTGGATTATACCACCTCAAGTAGCTAGCAACAGCCGCCGTCCCTCAACTGGAGGACTTTATGGTACAGGTTACTGACGCCGACGAACCAAAACAGGCAAGAATCATCAGTATTGACGGTACGAGGTCGTAAAATCTCATTACAATACACAGACGGATCCCCGTGCGGTGAGGAAACCAAGTCCAAGGACAAGCTCCGGAGGAGGAGCGGCAGCAGCCACGACAAGCGGGGCTCGGTACACTCGGGCGCATCGCACAGCAGCTACGACGATGAGTCGCGCACCAGGGCGGCCGAAAAGGACAAGGAGAAGGAGGCCAACAAGAAGAGGCGCAAGTCGGCCACCTTCTCCTTCATCTGCGACCACGAGATGATGGGCGAGAAGGCCGTCGTGAGCTACATCGGCAGCACACCAGACGAATGCGCCTACTTCTTTGACGTCAGGTCCTCGCATGCCTGCGCCGGCGTCGAGCCGCACAAGCCGGGCAGCGTGGGGCCCGGTGGAGTCTTTGCCATCATCTTCTTCATTGCCGTCGGTGTGTATGTGGGTGGAGGCGTGTTTTACCAGCGGACCGTGGCGCACGCTCGAGGGTGGAGGCAGCTGCCGAATTACAGCCTCTGGGCAGGAATCTGGAACTTTATCTCGGTGAGTACTTTGTCCCTCCTGATATCCTTGTCAGAACGCTTTGATTGTGCTCAAAATGCTGACTTGGAGCCTACAGGACTTTTTCATCATCGCCACCTCTTCCTGTGCCCGCTGTATTCCGGGCAGGCGAGGATATCGAACATTATCCTCGTCCCCGAGCGGAAGGGGTAGAAATAGGGAAGACGAGAACAGGTTGATTGACCAACTAGACGAAGAGTGGGACGATTAGATTCCTTTTGTTGATTCCTCTTGTTCTGTAGCATGACATAAGCTCGGCCATGGCTTTTTCTTTTTCTTTTCCTTTTGTCCATAAAAGAATGACAAGCACTTGAAGCCCAAGACTTTGTTGTAACACTAGACGACCTCAGAAACGTGTTTTTGAAAAGGGCAGATGCGATTATTAGGTTGTCCGGAATAAAACCAAATTTAAGCGTCACACGATACGGTTCGTTCCCATGCTGGGCTCTAACAAAGTTGCAAGTAGCTGCTTGATATTCTTGTATTGTGCCAATTGCGCGGTTTTAAGTGTCTTATGACCACATTGTCATAAATCCGGTTCTCTCGTTAGGGAAGATTTCATAGGTAGTCGCCAGCATATTGCCACCGCAATATGATAATCCGTATTCTCCACCACCAGGCATCAGTCACATCCCGCCTTTAAACTCTTAGAATTCCTCCATATCAATCAGTTGTACCATGGCACTTTATTTTTACTAGGTCGCTACCCACAAACTTCCAACTTGATCATAAAGTGCGAGACTAGTACCGTTTTCATCGAAAAAAAAGCTATCCTTGACAAGTCCATGTTCCAGATCCGTTTAGTCACAGCTGGAGATACTATGGTAGTCGCAACCGATAACCTCGCCACTTAGTCATAGCATCTGATCAGACCTACAAAGTTAGGAGAAGAATGTTTTCGGTGCTGGCAGCACAGTCCACGGGGCATCATGATTCTGGGTCACCGATACCTAGTAGGAAGACCCTAACATATGCAGCAGATCGGATTCTAGTGGCTTCTGTACCTTAGCATGAACCCGACGACATAATCAGTGGATCCGGCAGAGGGATCGGAAACTTCGGAGGAAAACAAATCAAATCAAATACGACGAATATAGTACAATTTTCCGATTCACATGCCCAAATGAGACTGGGATATTCCGATACCCAAGCCTCGCGAGGAATCGATTATCCTTTCTCTTACAGACAATCTTGCTTTTTGAACCAAGCACAAAGTTTCACGCACAAATCACTCAAGTTCCTGACTTTTTTTTTTGGGATGTGACCTACTAAATTTCGTAGTAGTTTTAAACACAGCCACCGTCAGCCCATGGATTAACGCTGCGTCTGAACAAAGGAAACTTGGTGTTGGTTGTATCATAGGGGCAGTGTGATCCCAAAAAAGATGGGATGGATCGACGCACAAATGCCGCGCGATCTTTGGGGGGGGAGTAGTGGCCAGACCGTCTTGTGAACGATGATGTAAAGGGAAGCGGGCTAAGACTCGGATGGTTAATGCCTTGGAGCTTAGCTTTGCCTCTTGACACATGCAGATCAAGTAGCGAGGGGCCTTTGTTCTCATCGCCCGAAGGCGCAACAATCAGACGTTCGATACGGTTTTACGCGTTGGGTTAGGGCTCTATTTGAGATATATAAACGAGTGTTTTCCTCCCTGATTCCCTCTACCTTCTGACGCATGACATCCAACTACTAATCACATCAAGAACATCTTAAAATTACAAATACACCAAATCATAACCAATCTTCTTTCGAGAACCTTTCAATCTATCAAAATGGGAAGCTGCGGATGCTCTTCTACTCAGGCCTGCCAGTGCGGCACCGGCTGCTCATGCGACAGCTGCGCTGTATGTTCGATTCCCCGTCTGCCCAAGAAACCCTGTGCCCCTTTTTGTCATGATCATATAGCCAATACACGAATCATACTAATACCAAACAACCAAAACTAGACTCACGGAAAATAAGCGACCAAACACACACACTTTGATGGCGCACACGCTCAGCAACATTCGTTATGGTTGTGAAGATTATGGGATATGCTGCCTCGCGAGGTTTTAGCTCGGGAAAAACGTCGACCAGAAACGAGATGAAGTGATCAGATCGATTGGGATGACTGGAGAAAAGATCAATTGGGAAAATTGGAATTGATCCTTTGTTACTCTCTTTTACCTGAGATGGTCCACCTTCCTTTGTCTGATACGAATGATATAGCCGTCAATTTGAAACGTGAAGGAAAACAAGAAACACTCGATAAACGGGTACTCAGCTACTGATTAAGTGATTTTTTTTTTTTTTAAAAAAAAAAAGACAGAAATGATGAAAGGCGTCAAATTAAATTCACAAGCGGTTTGAAGAGAAAGTGGGCTGGTCAAAAATATCATTTGCACCCAGCCTGATTAAGCAAGGCCCAATCCAGCTGGGCGCTATATGTCTTTAGGTATAGTAGGTGCAAACCCTATTAAGCGATATAAGGTGATATATATGTGCTATAATACGCTGATTTGGCGTGATATGTTCTTTAAGCAGGTATATAGTTAGGCTCAGGTATTTATATAAATATGTGGTTGTATTACTGGGAATTTACCCACATTGGAAAGGCTTGGACAAGATACTGTGTTAAAATATCACAAGCCTGGCCAGCGGTTAGACCAACCTACACTGTTTTTATTATTGCCTTTTTTTCCGAATAAGGGAATAAAAGAAAATAAACAAGCATACAAACAAAAAGCAAAAAAAAAAAAAAACATACAACACCGAGGATTCCCCAATGCTTACCCACCTGAGTATTAGTTTAATTCGATCCTCATCGAATTAGTATTATAGAAAATGCCTCGAATTTGGGATGCGAGGTGTCCAAAACCGGATGGTTTTGCGTCCAGAGGATGATATGCTGTGGTACTAACCGCATCGAAAAACAAATTATATAATGTGATTGTAGCTTTTTTGTTTTGTGTTAATGTTCGAGAAAGCTCCAAGACGCTACCAAGAACCTTGGCGCTTAGACGAAGAAGTACAGGTGCCCCATCATGTACTTGAGCTCTTTGGAAAAGTTACCCCTAGGTTTAGTCTATTGTTACCTACATATAAGTTGCTCAAAAGCAATATGTGAGGGTCCGAGCCACAAAATCCAACAGTCTCAACAACCATACAACAGCATCCTCGTTGCCAGTCGGTCGATGACCCCTCATGTCTGTTCCCCGCGTTATTTGCAGAGCCTCACCAAAGTCTGAATTACACTTCCCAAGCCCATGATCTTATTCAGACCCTTACTGGCCTTTAGGAGAAGAGATGACGGTTTTGGTGTACTGTGCCTCGTCAGGATACATGACGGATTGTGCAGTTGACATTAATATTTGCAATGGGAAGGACGATAGCGGCCGGGAGATGGATGGAGGCATGTAAGCTTCACATCTCAGAGAAAATTCTCGTTTCTGCTCCAAGAAGCATCGAAGGGTGTCGAAGATGAGGGAGATTTGACCGCTCGGGATCTTTAGGCTCAGGTGCCTAAGCTAATACTTTGTTGCTATGATTGCAGCTACTGATCATTCCCCCAGAGACTGAGCTCTCCTGTCTGAATGTTAAATGTCGATCTGGCACGCTGAAAAGGGAGTGCATTGAACAACATGAAACAGTAGTGTGTATTTACAACTTTAACAAAACCAGCTCTATGATTAATTCTATTAGAGGCGCTCTCGTACGTATAGGGCTCGCCTGAGAATCCAACTAGGATTGAAGTGTTATCGCAAGTTCACGGGATCTGCGTTAAGAGCCACTTTTCTATTCATCGGAATCTCACTATTGCGTTAACACACCTCCACCATCCATCCAAGGTCATAACCATCTGGGCCGATGCTATATGCATTAACCAAAAATCACCTCGCAGAGCGATCACAGCAGGTGCTGATGATGGGTGTGACGTTTACCGCCTCGCGACTGGAGTGGTCGCCTTCCTCGGGCCAGAAGCAAACGGGAGTGAAGATGCTTTGAGACTTATCGAAAAGGTCGGGAGTATGGTTGTTGTCGACTTTACTTCGGGTTTTGTTCAGGATAGCATGGCGGCTCAAAACTATGAATCCCTTGACTGGGCTGATATGCGGGTCAGGCTATGAGATATCTGCGCTCCGGAAGCAAGCCGGACGCGCCAAATGCTCAGACCCACGGGACCGGATTTATGGGCTCCTTAGCCAGATTTACGAGGACCAACGTGCGGATATTGTGCCGGACTATACGAGGTGCGTGGCGGACATTTACACAGAGACTGCCTGCGGCCATATACGAAGCTTGGGACGAGTGGACATCTTCATCCACTGTGAGCTCGGCGAGCAATCATCACCTCTTGGGCTTCCGAGCTGGGTGCCTGACTGGCCGACGCCTATGGAATCGGCGGATATAAATGACATGCCCACCGAGCTGTTCCATGCCGGCCCTCCTGTTGCCCACATGAACAGTACCAAGATCGGGCCTGTTGGTGCCCGCATTGCCCGGGTCGCCGTTGTTGTGCACCTCGACAGTGAGAGAATGAACAGTGATAGTGACACCGAGACGACCAAGTACATGCGGGCGCTGCTGCTTTCGCTTTCGGAGAATCAGGATATACAAGCTACTGATAAGAGTCGGCGACGGCGCTTCTGGGGAATCTTGCTGTCGGACTTTGTGGGCTCAACAACTTTGCCGAAAAATGGGTCCCGCCAGCAGCTCACGAGCCCGAATACTTTAAGTGCTTGAGCATGATCGAGATACTGACGAGTCCCGACAACCCAGAAGGGAGATTGCCCAAAGTTCCCACCACGAGCTTCTGCCTGCGACTCTGCGGAGAGGCCTGCGCATCTCAGGCCTTGTTTGTTACAAAGGATGGGCACCTTGGCGCGGCGTTCAAGTCGGTGGTTGTAGGAGACTGGGTGGCTTCTTTGATCGGTACTCGTGTACCAATGGTGCTACGTCTCGTCGATCAGGACTCGGATGATTACTACGTCGTCATCGCATGCTATATAGAAGGCAGGATCCGCGGCGAATCGCTCCTCGGGGATCTGCCCGGGAATTACTACGGAGTTATGAGTTGTGGTAGGGGATTGCGAGGCGCAACGGCATTCATGGACATGGAGACCAGGACTATACACCAGGACCCGATGACTGAACCGTTCCTTCAGACTCTGCAGAAGCGAGGCTTCATGAAAACCCCGTCGATGGCGGAATTGCAAAAGTCCGGAGCTTGGGACATTCTGAGGAGGGCCGACCTTCCTATCGAGACGTTCAAGTTGATTTAAAGATTTGGCATGCTTGCTAGTTAGCGGCGTAGGTTTGTGACTGCTTGTCATAGCTCGGACACACCGCGAATACCAATCATTGGAAAACCTGCACCCCCTCCCCCCTGCGAACAGGTTGATGCCGCAAAAGACAATGCCATATGGCCCGGATCCAGTTTAAAGGTCACATTAGCACCTTTACATGTTTTATTATGAAACTGATATCAGCTCCTGCACTCGCAAATTATACCCTTAGAATGGATTGCACACGCAGTACTTATATATAATCTGCCAGCGATCCCTCGACGTTGCTAGGCTGGTAGAATCGTCGCTCAAACCTTGCGTTGGCCTTTTCACAATGAATACCACCACAGCGAGTCACCAGCAATATGAGGGAGTGTTGTGCCTCCGAAGTCGTCGTTGCGAATTACGCACCCGACCTGGTCGCCGGCTTCCCCAGCCGAAGGGGTTACCTCTTTATGTGCAACTTTTCCGACCGCAAGGTCATGTATCGCACCGGCGTTAACAATGTGGGGATGGCGAGCATTCTCAATTGCGTCTACAGATCCAGCAACGGCTCGCGCAGCTTTGAGCTGGACATCAACTGCATGCCCATGCTCAAAAGCGGAAGCGAACCGAGGTGGTTGTCTGCGTGTGGCTTGGTGACCGTCTCACTGGTAGTCTTTGCTTTGTTGGTGGCATAGTAATTATATATATATAATTTGTTTGCTTTAACTGGAGAATGCCCTTCCCTTCTCTCACCCGTTTGCCTAAATCTTAACGGCTCTATACTTTTATTGTTGCAATATATTCAGCACCGCAATTGCATGTTTACTTAAGCACATCTTTTGTCCGTTAGTCAAAAACAGAGGTAGGAGCACTGCGAAGTGACAATACCTACTTTGTAGCTTATCCCTTTTGATCGACAGAACAAATAACTAACCCACACTACTTCTTGGTTGGTCCACGCTATGGGTTATACGTCCGGATTCAGGCCCGAAATTCTAGTCATTAGTTACAAAGCAGTTATACACGGCCTGGGGGGCCGGGTGAAAGGGCCAAACGACCACATAACTAGATATACGAAATATATGCGCAACTGATTCGAATAGCTATTCCCAAAAATGCTGAATTGTTCGAATCAGACAAATATAACTGCGACCGCTTTTGGACCGCTTCGCAGAGCTCCTTGTCCGCAGCACTTTAGTAAAGCTGCTCAGGATGCTTGTCTGAAAAATCTGGCCCGTCATAAAGCCCGTTCCTATGCCATGTGTGGGCTTTGCCGAATTCAACTTGGTACCACCCTCGAATATGTTTCCAAGACCACGGGCCATTAAATGCCAGCCGATCTGCGGTGATATAAGACACATCATCGTTCCTATCCCCCTGACGGCCCTCGGAATCTTTCCGCTGCTCTTCTGGGGGTCCCACGGTTTTACCGTACCATTCCGTGGTGAGATCGGAGGTTATATATGCGAGGTAGATGTAGTGGGTTGAACCACGCGAAGTTTTATGATACTCTTTGATCATGTCCCGGGTATTCCAATGAATCATGACATTTTTATCTTCCATCATCTTGGCTGCGGGTTTCGTGAAGCCACCGTAGTATTGAAGAAAGGATGGCGGAGTACTAGTGCCGAATGGGAGGATGGTGTTGGCTGCAGCACTGCTCACAAGCAATGCCGAATAAAGAAGAGCTAACATGTTGAAAAAAAGTTGTTGTGCGAAAGCTCAACACACAACTGGGAAGAGAAAAAAGGGAGCTATGGGTAAACTTGGAGCGTTGATAAAAAAGCAGAAATGAAAGCCTATTTGATGGAAAATAAGCAAGTTGATGACGAGGATCATAAAGACCCGCGTACCTACCTGCTTATATTTATCATTTCTTCTCTGGAACTCCTGCAAGGTACTTCGGATATAAATCCAATGTCAAATAAGATGCGTTTAAGTCATATTGATCAAGCTATATGGTCTTGACATGATATTGCTAATTATAGAGTATGGTTGTTATCTTGTGTATTTGCATAGTATTTACTTTGGGTAATACTGCTAATATAGCAGGGATTGAGTAGTAAAACACTATATTAACTGTATCGGTGACCCCGATTCTTAATTACCTATCCTGTTGGGAATGCGGTTATTATATATTAATAACACACAACGAGTCGCGCGGTGTTTATTTTGGAATTTTACAAGAGACTTGCACCATTTTATTAATTAGATTAGCTTTTATGCGATGTTAGAGTCCACGGGTATAGTAATTTACCAATATAGGTTGTTATTTCATCGAATTGAGTATTTAAAGTGGCATATTTCCAACTTTGGTGAGATTTTACCAGAGAATTATGGGAGAGTTTTTGTCATCATCGCTTTTACAAGACCATTTATAAAAAAGCTGCAAACTTCCGCGTTTACTGTTTTATTGTTTTTTGGACACCCTTTTATATTTGCACATATATCATTATGGACCTTAAAGTCATTACTTTTTTAATGGCCTTCGTGGCCAGCGCGGTGGCTAAGGACTATTACAAAGTGGAACTCTATGAAGTCCAACCGCTTTACTCAACCACCCCAGCTAAAGTACTGACCAAGGTGGGCTGCGGGGACGGGGATAGAGCAACGTTAACTTACACTGTTGGCCGGCTCGGGAATCGTGCTTCAAAGACTATTACCATCAGATGTCGAGGAAAAAACCCCCGCATTATTGATGGTGGACCACTACCCTCCAATTACAAATTAAGAGCGGACCCCATATCGGCTGATGATGAGCTAGCCCTGACGGCTGCTAAAGAGACGTCAGACTACCGGTCCTATGAAGCTCTGCAACTTATGAACAAGTTTATGGACGTAACGGATCATCCTGAGAAGTGGCGGAAGTATGGAATGCAGTAAACATAAGCAAATACCAGCTTTTTAGACTTGGTCGGCTACGCGCTTTGCCGCTTTGGATCAATGGAGACAAAATGTAGTAAAATTGCCCTAAGAACCGCCAAATAGGGACTGGAAGCAAAGACATTCGGCCGTGGTGTAGGTGGTTCTTGAACTTGCCTTCCGTTCATACCCAGCAGCTAGGGGTGACTTTACGTATGTACTTTTTTATGTTCCTGCTCTCAAGTTAACTATCTCATCCATGTTTGCCGGGCAAGCTGGGGTGGTGAACAGAAGTAGTTCGCCAATAAACAGCCCATAAGCTACTATTAAATGCATAAATCGCAGGTCAGTGAAAATTGGGTACTATTTTCCGCAAAGTTAATTTCGGCATTCCCGGACGCATTAAAAATCTTCCGTCCAAAGCATAATCTTTTTTTTCGAATTGATTGATTATTTTGGTATCGGTTGGGCCGGATTTACTGGTACCACGGTTAAGGTGGGCTTGCTACCACCCTGTTACGACCGGAATCGCCGGATACAAATAATAAAACGCATTTGGCTCCAAAGTTAAAGTTGGCAAATGAAAAAATTCCGGACTTTCGAAGCCGTTTTGATCATGAGAATCTCTATTTAGCCATGTGTAAGGACACTTTTATGGGCAAATAAGGCGAGGATTGCCAACTCTTCAGCCCTTTTGTTTACTAAAGAGCAACCTAGCCGACCTTTTTCCATATCCTTTTAGAAACGTTATTTGTATTAGCGGACAAGAATGTATGCACCACGATAATTGCTGCTTTTCTACGAATACGATTCGACCCAGGCCTTCTCATAGCTGACAGATTCGTGTTATATGCTCGGAACGCGCATTTCCAACTTTTTGGAGAAGGCATAAGGACTACTGCAGACAGCCTCGCCCTCGTGGCGTTTAGAGATATAGGAGGAGTGCATAGAGGAGTGGCAGATACTAGAGAGATTGGAGCAATGTGTTAAACATGAGATCGTGAAAAAGGATGTTATCAAGTCCAGTAGTATATTAAGTAGCAAAGTGTCGAAAGCCTGGGAAAGTTTTTATACAGTCAGAAAAAAGACAACACAATGCTTTACAGACAATTTAGTCACATTTGGTATCCCCTATCCGGGGGAAAATATCTCGGAACAAGTTTGAAGAGATTACGGCCTCATATCCGCCCTCTTAATAATAGCCAAGTGGAACAATACAGGATTAAACGTCTGACGCTGCTGTGTGATTTAAGATTACCAACTACGCTGAGGGCCTTGATATACCTCTGTAATGGCCGCCACTTTTATAGATTCAGGGGAAAAAGGCACCTACAACGACCTAACCCCCATCGCCAGGGACATGTTTTCGGACGTCTCCTAACCGTTAAGCATGTCGTTAAAAGAGACCATATCACCATGGGGCCTCGTCCGATAATATGCGCATTTGGTTATTTGCAACCAAGCTCGCCGCCAGCAGCGGTTGATTGGTGTGTTTGGTCAAGGCGGACGTACAGTGTGTTTATAGACCAGTTACAATTGATAATTTTACCGTCAAAATTGTGCAAACCTTGGAGGTCGTTTGGTCGTTTTGTTATATGCCAAATCCGGCGATGTTAAAATGCCCGTAGGCCTCGTTTAAGTTTGGGGCTGGTGATGACCAAATTGTGGCCAGCGTATGGAGGGGTATTCCTTTGTATTCGTCCCATAAGCGTTCCTGACGGATTTCCGGTGCGAGCGTTTTGGGCCCTATCCTATCCACGCCAACGGCCTGTAAAACAAATATATCCGTGTCACTTATACGCACGCCAGGTGCTTCATACACGCCTTTTTTGGTGAAGGAAAAAAAAGAAGAAAAAAAACGGCCTCGAGTTGACGGACTAAATTAGAAAACAAATCCATGACCATGTATGTCAGCCTTAAACGCCTCCACAAGACCTCTGAAGTGGCCGGGCGCAGCAAGAATCTTCATTCCTCTGCGACGTGGTTCCCCTGTAGGCCGGCTCTAAATTAAGCACAAGACAGATTGCATCAGCCCCCAAAAAGCTCTCCGGAGGTGTGCCTGGTAAGGCTAGCGAGGATCCTTGGGCCTTGGCGACTGGCCGCCGTACCTCGTCCTACATATTCCCATGCGCCTTTTTGGGCGGCTTTTTGCTACCTGGCAAAACCGGCACCTGGGCGACATTGGAGCCAAGTCGAGGCAGCCACCCACCCACCCACACACACACACACACACACATATATATATATATATATACCGTAATGTTGTAGGTAGGGTGGGCGGGCTTGCTGATGTGAGCTGAACCCCTTGTCCAACCCCGGCCTGCATAGCCCTGTACTTCGCTTCGCCAACAGATTCGATGGTTAGAGTCTTAGGATTTTCCTATTTCGGATATGACAATATGACAGACAGCACTTGCGCGCGGTTGTCTGTCTCGCTGGTAAAGAGTTGTTTAAATGACGCCTCTGGGCCGCAATCAAGGCAACATACCTCGCCTACTTTTTGTACCAAAATTAATAAAACGGGAACAAACAGACTCGTTCAAGGAGCTCCTGCCAGACTTTGACACTTAACCCCAGCTCTCTGTCCTACCTTATCCTATAGCATCAACCGTGGATTCTATTGGGCGGAATTGGCATGTCCAGGTACCCACATACTACTACTCCCCGCCAAAATGCATCAACGACAAGCCCCCAGGTCGAGCTTACTTTTCACCATTCTCCTCGCTGCAACTATCGCATCAGCAGCAACTAGTCCAAGCAAAAGGACAGAATGCATCACCTCCCGATCCTCTGAACTGATATCTGTTGCGGCATGCGGCCACAAGGAGACCCTTCGCCAGTGCTTTTCCAACCCGGATCATTATGGCTGGGGGGTCAACGCCCAGGCCCAGGATCTGAAGATCTGCTTCCTCAACGCCGGCTGCAGTCCAGAGGCCGCGCAGATCGAGGCGGAATGGACAATTCGCCGGTGCGATGAGGGTTCCAGAGACCTCCGCAAGCGCCGGGACCCGCAAGAGCCGATATCTCCGCCCGCGGCCCCGATTGCCGCCCGGATGTATGACTCGCTGGCGCCCACACCGACACCTACTGCGCACTTTGACACCCGTGGTGGTGGCGACGTCCTCGCCAAACGACAGGACCAACCGCCTCAGCCCACCGCACAGCCGCAGCTGCTGGGTGGCTTTATGCTCTTCGAATGCTACAGCACGGCCACGACCAGGCAGGAGGTTTGCACGACCGCCCCGGGTAGTAGCAGACAGGAATGTGCCGACGCCGACGTGCCATTCTACAAGTGCATAGACGGCAAGATCTGCCGTCCGGACGCGGCGGGGCTCCCGGGCTGTGTGGATGGAACACAGACGATAACGACGTCCGGATTCGTCGTGGCCGGCATCTTCGGCCTCGCCATTCTTGTCGCCACAATCACAATCTGCACCTGCTGTATCCGCGACCGCAACGCCAACAAGCGGCTGAGCAAGGCCAGCGAGTTGGCTGCCATGCAGCGCGAGGCCCGAGCCAATGAGCTCAAGCAGAGGCCTACCATAGACGTACGCGCCGTCAGTAGCAGCAGTGAGCCGCTGATGGGTGGTGGTGGTGGTGGTGGTGTCGCGCAGACTGAGGGTACTGGATACGTTTCGCCACACCCGGGGGCGCGCCATGACCCGTTTTCTGAAAACGTGCCATACCACGACCGTAGATGAGCACAAAAGTCGTAGAGCCTCAAATATGTGGCCACCTGTTGTGTTTTTGGAGTAACATGGTAGCGTTGCATGACGCGTGGAAATAAACGCGCAATTTTGGGATACGTTGCACCCTAGAGATACCTAGATAACATTCATAGCCCTATAATTTGGATTTGTTTACATTTGACGCCATTTTCTTGATGGTCTACATTCCTTGAATTCGTAGCTGTACGGAAACAGAACAAAAGAAAAGAAGCAAGAAACGTCAAAGTATCATGAATCCTGTGTAATTAACACTTATTCGTCAAAACAAAGATGATACGTATCATAAGTATCTACCTACTAATGGACATCTGTAATGTCCCCTTGTTCCGATTATGCTATTCTTGTCCAAGCTTGCATCAAAATGCCAGTCGCTGCACCGTATCTGCACCCCGGCCGATTGGTACTGCGCCCCACCCACAGGCGTTGTGCTTTAGCTTGGGCCCCACCAGACCCTTCTCCCGCCATTTGAATGACAGGTTCCGTCATTTCTTTGGGAACGCCGCCGCAATTCGGAGTGACGGTGTACAACAAAAGCAACAACGATACCAATACAAAACAAATCTGTGTGAATCTTTTTTTTTTTTTTTTTTTTTTTGGCTGTTCTACTCTATAGTTTCCCAAACAAATCCTTTTTTTCTGAAATTCAAGGTGCTCACATGCTGAGGACCTAGAACTGTTTCCCTCAAAACTTTGTCACCTCATTCTTATCGGGCGCCGTTACGCTATTTTTTGAGCAAGTTGCTCCCCTCTTCCTGGACCTAAAGGAAAACGGACGGCCTATAGAAGCGGCGGTCAGAGAGATAACCTTTCCGCTATGTGCCGGTTCCTGGTAAGCAAACCCACCTTTATTTATTTATTTTCTTTGCGAGATCAGATGCAAACAGTAGAGGTTTTGATTACGGATTCTGATTTGATTTCGTCTTCTTTACAGGTATATAAAGGAAGCGATGAGATTTTGCTTTCCAAGCTGATCCTCGAGCCAACTCATTCTATCCTTAAGCAGTCCTTTGATTCACGACTTCGATTAGTTAGTCTACCTGACAGGGCATAGTTCCAAGGCCCTATCCTGTCCATGCCACTGACGACCCGAATACAAGCTGACCAGCCTCCGTGCAACTCTCTATCCAGGATACCCGCCGCGGACAAAACAATGCAGATGGCTTCGGCATCGGCTTCTATACCAACCCCAAGCTCGGTGCGGCTCCATGCCTCTTCACGTCGACTACGCCCGCATGGAACTCCCCGAATCTGAACCGGCTGGCGAGCAAAACAGCCTCCCGTCTTATATTTGCCCACGTGCGCGCCACAACAGAGGGCTCCCTTTCCGAGGACAACTGCCACCCTTTCTACCACGGTAGCTTGATGTGGATGCACAACGGTGGCCTTGGTGGTTGGAAGTACATCAAGAGGCGGCTTGGCGAACGCCTAGCGGACAGGTGGTACCTGGGGGTCGTGGGCGGCACGGACAGCGAGTGGGCGTTTGCCCTGTTTCTCGACACTCTGGAGCGCATGGGATACGACCCGAGTGCACAGCCTGAAAAGGGGTTCGGACCGACAGTTCTGCGCAGGGCGATGCTCAAGACCATTGAGCTGATCAACGAGCTTATAGACGACATACCGGAGAGTATTATCCAGGCCGAGAAGGTGGACACGCGAAGCCTGCTTAACTTTGCCCTCACGGACGGGCACAGCATCATCTGCACAAGATATGTGAGCAGCGCCACCGACGAGGCTGCGAGTCTATACTACTCCTCAGGCAGCCAGTGGGAGAATAGGCCGTCTCACGAGGATGAGTGCAACTTTCAGATGGAGCGGCGTGACAAAGGTGCCGATGTTGTCCTCGTCGCTAGTGAGCCGTTGACGTTTGAGAGGGGTATGTACTAATTGTGATTCTGGAGTTGGGGCTTCAGTCATTAGTAGCCAGTTGTCTTTTGCTAACATTCTTGTGACAGAAAATTGGGTCAATGTACCAACAAACTCAATTCTTACCATACACGGTCAAACGGTCATGGTACACCCGATCATGGACCAGTTCTCTAACCACAGCCCCTACCACACACGATCTGCCGCCTATGTGCAGACAAAGGGCCTGTCAGCGAACGAGAAGCTTGCCATGACCCCAGCGTTAGAGGATGCAGCCAGAGTCTCTGCGTCTGCGATTGCTGCAGAGGCATTGCAACGGCGCCTTCAGGGCTCTGCGGCCCAAGCTCCTCTCCCATATCAACCGCGGGTGCGGCCGCCTGTAGAAACCTCCTTGGACTTGCGCTCTGTGACACAACCCAAAATACAACAACGACATTCCTCACCTAACCCTCCTTCTCAGGGTAATATCAAGAAGAAGAGAAGGTCATTGAACGCTCTGGAACGGGCGCATGGGGGCCAGAGCCGAGACCAAGACTCTGGATCAGAACCGCCTACACCGTCTGAGGAACCCCCGCGGAATAACTTTGGCGATCCAAACAAGATTGCGCAATATTTCCCGGAACTAACTTTGTCTTGAAACCCCGCCCTTTGGTTGCTGTTTAGAGCAGGCGTATATGCTGTTTTGATACCCATCCCGTCTCGGCTGTCGTTTGTTGAGTGGCATTGTGTGGAGCTCTAGAGACTGAGCTTCACCATGTCTGCTTTGGTGTCTAGAGGTAGACTTAAATGGGTGTCTGCCCGTTGCAGGTGCCTCAACAAGTCAGCTAGTGTATTCTGAGTTTCTAAAGATTGCTTGTCATAGACTTTTACACCTCCACCTTACTTCACCGTTGACGCGGTCTATGCGCGGTTTTTACTGTTGAATATTACTGACACGCGATAATTTCGTATTGTGTAATCGTTCTGCCGTTTGGTGGTGGTTTTGAAAGCCCTTTTCTTTTTAAAAAAAAAAACTTCACTCTCTCGTTCTTTCCACCCTGTTCGGGCACTAAACCAAGGGAACTCCTTCGTCCTTGCCCTATTATCTGGTTACCATTCATAAGCCTGATAAAGCCAGTTAGTGTTGGCTCGAAATCTAGGTAGACGGCCTGGTCAGTCGTCAAGGATGGTACCTCAAAGGGTCCTTGCAAATTAATTATTAAATCATTTACACTCCAAGCATCCAGTCCTCCAACTTCTACGCCACAGCGTTACACACCAACAACAAAAAGCAATGTGCAACCTCGCGATCATGACCCACCGGTGCGGCCACATGGACCTGTTCAAGATCAACTGCCCCGCCGACAGCGACACGACGACGTGCCCACCACATCGACGGACCGTCCTCGGCCGCTACCGATCCTCGCTCCTGTGTCCCGCCTGCGTCACATTCTAGGCGGGAAGCGGCGGCGGCGGCCACCAGGACGCGGCGGTGCGGCGCACCGCCTCGGAGCGCTGGGCCCTCCAGGTCTGGCGGCCCTGGGTGGCCGAGCACGCCAAGACGGTCTGGAACTGGGCCTGGTTCAACAGGGAGGAGGACCTCGAGCGCCTCGACAGGCTGGACTACTGCAGGGTCCGGATGAGGCGGCCCACGGTCGTGGAGCCGACGTATGTGCTGTACGATGACGACGACGAGGAGGACATTGTGGCCGGGCAGCAGAGGTGGGCCGGGGAGCTCGGCGTCGTCATGCCGCCGCTGCGGTACAATGTCTTGCCGATGGAGGAGCAGCTGATCATGATCGAGGCCGAGGCGGCGAGGCGGGAGCTGGCGCGCCGTGCTGCTGTTGATGCTGCGCGGCGTGGTGTTGGTCGGCTTGGTGGGCGTGAGAATGGAAGCGGTGGTGGTGCGAGCGTTGTTGATCCGGTTGACGATGATCAAAATGGTGACGATCAAGATGGCGACGATCAAGATGGCGATGGAGCTGCCGGTGTGGCCTCGGAGGACGAAGCGGAGCAGGGCCCCCTTCTCAGCTCACCAGACCCTGGAGGTGGGGATAGGGCTGCCGAGAAGTAAATACAAGGTGACGGAACTACGGCTGAGAGGATTGAATATTCGCTGCTTGCCTCGCCTGCATCACCTACCGAGCACGATTCGGAACTTTCGCTGTCGGATATCACCCAAACCGCGGCACCCGCCAAAGAGCCTCTAGCACCCCTGATGCCTGAACACAACGCTTGATGACATGGCCAAGAGTATTCCAGAAACTTTATACCATCAACTATAGGTGTGCGAATTGTTACTTCCTGTTTTCGAGGGGAAAGAATTACATCTTTTGAGAACAGCTAAGACCTAGCCAAATAAATTCAGTGAGCCGCGTGAATCCAAGGCTTGCAACAGTGCTCCAGGAACAGTGGCTGTTTCAAGACTCGATTATAGGGTAAATAAAGGTGCACAGCTGTATTTTTCAGCCGAGTTAACATTCCACCTCCTTCGCATATGAACAAATCACAGACCCCCTAGCAACTGATGGGCTCCTTTTATTGGTAATTTTCACATCTTCTGGCCCCCGAGAATCCTTCGGACCTGAATATTGTTGTATAATACCGCCCGACTGCACCCGATTTCTCTGACTCTCTCAGGTCTATCTAGGTATACCCTTTTGTTCCATCCTTTTTTCTCAATCTCATGAAGTATCGAAGCAGGTGAAGATGTGCGCTGGAATCCTCTCGGGCACTCATTGTTAGTAGCGCGATGCCTAAACTTCAAGCTTAATATTTTCACTTGGCATTTGTGGTACTTGTGCGTTTATCCAGCCTGACCCTTCCGGTATATCCATGCAGACACCGGGCCCTACAGGACAGCATTCACTCCCCAGAGAGTTTCGACCACAAGCAAGTTCGTTTCCAGGCCCGACGACATGGCCAAGCTTGAAAAACCCTTCTTCCAAATTGTCAGCCAGCACAATCTGGTCGTCGTCGCAGAAAGGTCGTCGTTCTATATGGACTTGGGGGACTGGGGAAAACCCAGCTCGCAAGCGCATTCGCGCGAGACCACAAGACCACTTTCAGTTCGATATTCTGGCTAGATGCCAGATCAGAAGATCAGCTCAAGCTGAGCATAGCTTGGCACGCATATCGGATTCCTGCTGCTCAAATTCCCGAGCACAGTCGTAAGGAGGCTGAGGAACAAAGGAACTTAGATACCCCGGTCAGGATCGTCTCGCAATGGCTAGAGCAGCAGGATAATCATGCATGGCTTTTAGTCTCCGATGACTTCGACCGTGATATTGAAAAAGGTGGCTCTTCATCAGACTTTCATTTAGAGAAGTACTTCCCCGGCGACCAAGGTTCAATCCTCATCACCACACGATACTCTAGGAGTCCGCAATTAGGAACTCCTCATGAACTGAAACAAAGCCGACATGGAGCTCAGTCGCTCCATCTTCAACTCCTGGTACGGCAAAGGATTCCGGTTAGTATACCACCTTAACTCACAAACTACTCACTGTATTGTTTGAAACAAAGACTTGATACAGCAGCACTGATATGAATCACCATAGGCAATATCGCTGATGAATTCATCTGCAAACTTGGAGGACTACAGCTCGCCTTGGCACAAGCTGCAGCCTATTGCTCTGAATCCAAGGAATATTTTGACATCTCAAAGAGTATAACGAGCGTTGGGAAGAACTTGTGAGATACTCTAAAGATAACCTTCCATTGTCAGAATATGACGGGTGCATCGGCACGACATGGCAAGAGATATACCAACACATCAAATAGATGTGCCCAGAAGCAGCCAATCTTCTCCTGCTATGGGTCTTTCTCGACAACAGCAAACTATGGCATGAGCTTTTTGCTGGTCTTTTAAGGTATAAAGATTAAGAAGCAGAAGTACCGGAATGGCTCATTCGACTGGCGGCAGAAAATGAACATTGCTACGCTACTCAATGATCGACAGACGCGAAAAAGGCGGCTACTATTCCATGCACCCTGTGGTACACCAATGGGCTTCTTGCCTAGAAGGACCAGACAGCGACGACCTGAACGCAGACAAAGGCATCCTACTAGCGGCTCTTGTGATACTTTTGCCACACATACAGCAATGCACGGATAGATTCCAGAAAGACCTCAAGCAAGTTCCTTTTGATAACATTTTATCACACAGACGAGAGTTATTCATAGAGCTCGGCAGTAGTGTTATCCGTCTGCCAAGCATGCGGCGATACGTTGCAACATTCTTCGGGGCCATGGCCACTGCTCTGGAAGAGGCTATCCAGAATGATCCAGAAGCCGGAACCAGATGCATTGCCAACCTGCGACAAAGATCTTGCCCTTCTTCTCGGGCTCAAGCACCCCTTCATGGCCATGAGACTGAACAGTATTGGCTAGCTAGACGCATGAGAGAATAGCACATGATCACATTTGCTCTTAGCGCTGCTTTAGGCTCTAGAAGAGAACGACAAGGCTGTGATAGTATATATCAAGTATTTGATCTTCACATTCACGCTTGGTCCGTCTCTTCAGAGTGTGGCGAGAGCATTCGGCGTTCTCAACGCCTTCGCAACAACGGGGAATCACGTACTGGAACCCACATCGGTTATGGGACTGGAGCTACTGGATATTTTTCTACTCCACGAGCGGCTAGAGTCCTTTGGGGAGGTCGATACGTGGATAGCATCGGCAAATACGAACACTAATGATAAAGAAAAAGCTGCATGATGTTAGCCGAAAGTAATCTGCGCTTGGGAAGAGCTTATGCAAAGCGAAAAGGCTTTAAAATGGCAGAGGAAACCTTTCTTCGGGTTATTGACTTATCTGAGAGGTCTGGAGGACTTCTTGATCTAAAGGGGTATGGATTTCGAGAACTGATAGAGCTCTACTTTCGTGAAAGAATCCTTGAAAAATCAGAATCTAAAATCCAGGAGATATTAGATTGTTATACCATGACGTTCGGCCCCAACAACACCCCTGTTGGCAAGTATGAGGTGTTGAGAGGGCAGATGGCTGCGGCACTGGGAGATTTAGACCTGGCAAAGGAGCGGTGGCAGCGGGCGCTTTGGGTTGCCGAACACTCGGAGACCCCTGACAAAAGGCTCTACAAAGACGCTTAGATGTTGCTGGAGAGTGGGAGTACGCAGTTGTAGAAGATACTTTAGCTCGATTTCCCCTGAGTATACTTGCATATTGCAAGATCATGTTTGGATTGAGTTTATTCTCGGAATCAATAAACATAAACTGTGGACAAATTCCATCCCGGAATAGCATGATAGGCGCTGCGTGCCAGTCATCATTACATAAAATTATCTCCAGACTCATCGCTGACGATATTCGTTGTCGCCGACGTACTTCTCCATGTATGCATGGCCACCATCTAGGCAGTAGGACAGACCGTTTCATAGCGAGATACAGCTACAACGGCGGGGTTTTTTTTTCTTTTTCTCTGTGGGTGGGTAATCAGGTCGGATCGAAAAAGAATGTATAAAAGCTTCATTGTGAGTTGTGAGCAGTCCGCCTGCTTGTCAACCTTTGACGGTAGCTATTATCGTTCTGACGAGGACGCCATACATGAACCGGGATCGGGACCCGGTCTTGGTTCATATGAGGTGCCAGGTAAAGTTTTAATGGGGAGCAGAAAGGTCATCATCTGGAACGACATAAATGGATGGACTAGCAAAGTGTAAGTAAGCCTGCCAAGAAAGAGACTAGGATTTACACCGCGGAAAGTGCATCGTCAGCGATGATGCTTGGCACTTTCCATGGACCTGAAGGAGACCTCAGCTGCATTGAGAGTGAGGGATTCTTTCTTGGCATTCTCAACATAGCGTTGTATAACTGGAAGAGTTGGGGTGATTGCTTTTTTTAAGTTCTGTTTTAAAGCTTACACTAAACCTAGACCTAGTACCATGCTGGTAGCCACCTACCCAGCTAATACTCGGCCAATATTTTGACAGCTGTGCACTGCATCAGCTATAGGAGCAAAGCCGAAGCTCCATGCCACCAAACTTTTAATGGGATCATCCTCCCAACTCCCGGATGCCAGCCAGCTCCTTTCCATTCTTCACCTTTTTACCAATCCCGAGTGCGGCGCCTCGCCGTGTGTGTGACCAAAATCACAAATCTCAGCCGAGAACACTACATAATATTAATACTATAATATACCAAAAAAAAAAAAAAAAAAAAAAAAAAAAAAAAAAAAAAAAAAAAAAAAAACGGAAAATGTCATTGTCAACAACAAGTTTCCCATCCTTTGGCTTGCTGCCAGTCGAACTGCAGCTCCAGATCTGGAAGGAAGCGCTTGCTCCCGTCACGGTCTTGTACCTCGAAGTTCGCCGTCTACCAGACGGCAAGCACAATTATGCTGCAAAGCTGCCCAAACTCGCCGTGACCGTCTACGGAGCAAAGCCGCACAACGTGGGCCAGTCCTGCAAAACTGCCCGCACCCTCATGAAACAGACCTTCGGCTCGCCTCTCCGGCTGAAGGGCAGCGCCAGCGCCCGCTGGGTGAACCTGGACAGGACCGTCATCCACATCGGCGACCCCGTGGACGCGGCGACGATCCTGGACGCCCTCGAGCCCGGCGACCTGCCGCGGATCAGACACGTCGTGCTGCCGTGGCGGTCTGACAACGTCGCACACATGATCACGGCCTGCAGGATGGTTTCTACTCGCTGCAAACACCTGTCGTCCATGACTTTCAATCCCTACTTTAACCTGCCCGTCCCGGCTCGAAAGTGTCGCTGCCACGCCATGGACGAGCAGATCACCAGCTTTTACGCCGCCATTCCGGACTACTCGGATCTGCCATGGTGGGACTATTCGATGGATCTGATGCAGACCCGGTCGCGGCTGCTGCCATATTTCGACAATCCGCGGCCGAGGATGCACATGGTGCCTTTCCATCTCGTGAGGGCCAATCTCTAAAGTGACGGGGTTGTGGTTTTTGATCATGGGGGGCGCCAGGCATGTGAACCCTTATGTTTTACCACATGAGCCGGAAAAGAAGCCTGTCGGAGATGGAAAGGTGGGCGACTTTTGGAGGCTTTATTTTTGTCATGTTCCTGCTCTGCGCGCTGGCAGCCCTCTATAATGTCGGGAATCTATTTCGAGGGTGGAATCTAGATAGTCTATATCGGCAGTTTTCGTTAGAAAAAAAGGAGACTTGGACGTCTAGATTTTTAATTTCATCAGATCCTCCAGCCTGATTAAGATAAGAACCCCTCTGGTTCGTGACCAATCTTATCGGCGACATACCCTCCCTCCTCTCGACAACAAAAATCACAATTGTACTGCGGTATACCCAAACGCCCAAACCTTGACCTTGGCACTACCAAAGCACAACTCCCTGGAAATATCCGTCGCGAAGCCGCTCGAGATCCTGCCCACCTCGTGCCGAGGAGGGTGAGGTAGGGCGCTGCCGGGGTGGCTTGGTAAATGTCGTAGGCCTTGGGTGTCTGGAGGTGAAGATTGAATAGGATTTGGAGCTTCATTGTGTTGGGTGTTGGTGTTGGGATCGATGTTCGTGGGTTGGGGGGCAAAAACAGTGGGGAGGATAGCAAGGTTGGTTGCACAATTGTGAATCAACCGAGAATACAATCACGCCAGAGATCAGGCGTTTGATGTCATCAAGGATTTTTCGAGATGAAAGCTTTATGAGAAATGTCACGGGCTTTTCTCTTCGTTTCATTGGATTGGACAGCAAGCGTGTTTAAACGGCTTTTTCAAGGCTTCAGGGTATGCTTTTATTGCTTTATCATGTCTGCCTGCTGATGATTTATCACAACCTGCAAGATTTGCCTCAAGTTTAAATCACCGTGATTTCATTCATAGAATCTTTGCTTGGTTCTAGATGGCACATATTTCTCGGCCTTCAAATGCGGCCAACAACCATCATCTAGTGTTTTTGTTGTAAGCTCTGCAGCAAGGGTTCAAGCACCCGTCGCTTCTCGGCCAGCACCTGAGCCTTTGCCACCTCGGCATCCCTCGCCTTCTGCCTCAGCTGCTCCAGGTGCTCCGGATCGATCACCCCAGGTTCCGGCTTGGTGTACACAGGCCTGACGGTGAAACGGCCCATGATCTGTCCCATTCCGTATGCCTTGCCTGTAACCTCGCCTGCCTTGATTTTCTTGTCGTCATCCTCCAGCAGTACCGCATTCGTGATGAAGTTGGTGGTAATACCCGGCATCACCTGGAATGGGAAGCCACCCCAGTCCATCTCAACACGTCCGGATTTACGGACGATCATCTTACCCACGTAACCCACTGTGTCCGGGTATGGGTTCAAGGGATCATCCTCGTTCTCGTCCTCACCCTCTCCGTCCATGACGTCTGCCTTCTTCTCTCCATCGGTCAGATCAACCGTCTCGCCGACATCCATAGTCACAACGTCATCATCGACCGGTTCGTCCTTAACGATGCTCTTGGGCTTTGGTCTGTGCACGACGCGAAGTGGAGGTAGCGTAGGAGGGAATTGGAAGAGGTAAAGCCGACCGTCCTTGGAGTCGGCTTCCGGTCGAGGGCCAAACTCCTTGAGCAGCATAGAGTATTGCCTCGCCCTTGTCTCCTCCTCCCTACTTTGGTAGATCTTGACCTTTGGTTTCTTCTTCTCTTCTTCCTCCTCCTTAATCCTCTTCTCAGCCTCGGCCGCACGCTGCAGGCGCTTGTCGTCAATCTCAGTGACCTCGACAAACTTGCCATGCTCGTCCTTGACCTTGACCTTGCGGTTGTCAGATGCTCCCGGCCAAACCTTGCCATCGTCCTTCATCTCAATGTCTTCGTCAGGGGTCTTGACGGGACTTTCATCCACCTCCTCGACGATGCCCGCGGCTGCCTTCTCCTTGGCCACCATGTCTGCTGTGGTTGCGACGACGAGCTCCTTCTTTTGCGGCTCGCGTCGGGTGATACCCATGGGCATTACCTCACGTTTCCGTGATGGCTGTCTGGATGATGATGTGCCCTCCTTGGTCTCCTCCTCGTCGTAGTCGTCCATCATAGGCCCGCTGAACATGTCGGCGTTGAGCCGGTTGGACTGGTCGCGGTAGCCACTGGACTTGAATCCCGAGTCGGTCTTGAAGCCAGATGAAGCTAGTGATGCAAAATACCGGTGTTAATCACGTGTATTCTCGAGTGAACAGGGGAGGAAACAACAACAACAATGCAATAGACATACATGCTCCAGGGTTTCCAAAGATGGAGTTGCCAGCAGTATACCTGCGATCGAACCCGCCGCGGCCCATGGCGTCACCTCTTCCTCGAGCCCGACGCCCTCGACCCCGGGCCCGCTGTAAGCGCTGGTCTTCCGCGAGCTTGATGTTTTGCTTCCGCAGTTCCTCCTGCGCAAGGCGCTCCCTCTCCGCATCTCCACGCCGAACAGCCCGTGGCTTGAACTTGGATCCGCTGGACGCGGCGCTGCTGCTGGCCGCTACGGACGCTCCCCTGGCCCGCGTTGATGCCACGCCGCGGGTTCTAGGTACCGGCACCGATGCAGGTGCCGCTGGCGCTTCCTCCACCGCGCTGCTGCTGCTGCCACCGCCGGCATCTGGTGCGGATGTTGGCGGCGCTGCCGGTGTTGGTGCCGGTGCTGGTACCGCTGTCTCTGTGCTCTCAACCGCAGCGTCGCCAGCCTGGTCTTCGTTTCCTACTGAGGCGGCGGCGGACCCCCCTCTTCCAACAGCGGCCCCGGCTCGAGCAGCCCGGCCCCTACCCCTGCCCCGGCCCCTGGGCCGCCCGGTAGGCGCCATCTGATATTAGTCCCAGCTACCCCAAGCTGACGAATGCTGTTCGCCGCTGTGGCTCGACTTTTTTCTTTTCTCCCAGAGTGAATCCGCAATTTCGTCTTAGGAGGGCTAACAATCTTCTAACGGGCAAGAGATTTCAGCGCTTATGGGAAGGTTTTTTTTTTTCCCCCAATCCTGACCCAAGAGATGGGCAAGGTTTTGGTAGGCGGTGTTGACCAGGGTATGACGCCACTAGGTTTTTCTGCGTTAGACGCGTCGCGTCGGCCTATGAAGAGATCGAATCGATACTGGGAAGAGGAAAAAAAAAAATTGCTGCACAGTTCAAAAGGCCGGTCGTGCTCATAACCCACTTTGCAAATGAGTCGTAATCGTAGGGAAGGTACCCTGATTTATGCGGGGTTATCGAGAATGTGACCGGGTTAGGGTTTGTGTTTCAGCTATTTGCACCTTCTTTTCTACTCATGGCTCAATTTCTATTACCTAAAATTTAGCGCCTACATTCACCTTGCCCCTGTACCGCCCGAACAAATTACGTCTCGCAGGCCATTTCGCAGGCCATTTCTACAACATGGACTTGAACCGTGCATGAGGTCACCCACGAGAACAAGTGCCAAGCCATGTTTGAAACGTAACTCTATGGACTCAAATCATCTGACCGATGTTCTACAAGGTATTGAGCGTTGACTTGTTGTAATGTATTGCGTACACGGTATATACCAAAAAGGATGGAGAGAAATCTACTTCTCTGCCTGGAAGGAACGCCATGCCATGTTCATTCCCCCAAAATCAAGCTCCAGTCCTAAGCCGCTGACTGCCCCATTTGACTGCGGAGCCCAACTTATCACGGCGGATCCACCATAACCAACGGGAAACAAGCAACAAGATAATCAAATAAACAACCTCATATAACACATATCACAGCCCTGCCGGAGCTGGTGCTGCTGCTGGTGCTGCTGCCGTTTGCTGCCATGCCGTCAGCATCTCCATTTCCTGCTTCCACAACCACCGCAGGCGAGGGCCGCGTGGTTGCCAAACTCCTACCCACGGGCGTCTCTGGCATCGAGAAGCTCGCATACAGATACCCACTCAAACTCATCACGCCACCGCGACCCACGGACCGACAGAGTGTGCTCATATTTCTCCTGTCCTACGGCGGCGGCCTCGTGGCCGGCGACCAGGTCGTGCTGGACATTGACGTGCAGGCCGGCGCGAGGGTCAGCATCGTGACGCAGGGGTACACAAAGGTATTCAAGTCGCCGAGCCGCGACGTCGTGACCCGCCAGGAGCTGCGGGTCCGCATCGCCGACGACGCCGCCCTCTGCCTGCTGCCCGACCCCGTCCAGCCCTTTGCCGACAGCGTGTACGAGCAGGCCCAGACCTTCCGACTGGCCACTCTTCGCTCGTCCCTGTGCATGCTGGATTGGGTCTCACAGGGCAGGGCCGCGCTCGGCGAGGAGTGGGATTTCAAGCGCTGGGCAGGCCGGAACGAGGTCTGGGCCTGCGCTGCCGGCGGTGCTGACAAGGATGAAAACGACAGGCTGCTGGTGCGGGACGCCATCGTGCTCGACCACGACGGCGCGGGAAAGTACGCCGAGTCCCTGAGGGCGTCGATGCAGGGCAACGGCGTCTTTGGCACCCTGATACTTCGGGGCCCGCTCATGGGCCAGCTCGGGGAGTTCTTCCTGTCCGAGTTCGCCGCGCTTCCGAGGCTCGGGGCCCGGGATTTCAGGACGCCCGAGGCGGTCGCCAAGGCGGCCAAGGCCGGGCCCGCGAAATCGCAGCTGGAGAAGTGGCGTGCCGCGAGGCTGGACATGGAGCGGAGGCACAAAGTGCTCTGGTCCGCGGCCAACGTGAGGGGTTGCGTCACCGTCAAGTTTGGTGCAGCCGAGGTTGAGGGTGCTAGAGAATGGATCGGCAGCATGCTAGAGCAGGATGGGAGCGTGATTGAGCATTTTGGAGCGCACGCATTGCTATGTCTCCGTTGATGAGAGTTACGCTTTGGTGGTTCTTTTATTGTCTGCTTGCCAACGCAGCGTCATGGTTTCGGTTTGAGACCGGCCGGAGTTCAACGTCTTCAGTCATTGTTCCGTGTAATAACGGATATCTAACCTGTGGAGTGGCTATGGGCTGAGCTGCTGGCAATTGACGGATAGGAGCACACTCGGCTGTTCCAGCTGGGCATAAACACCCAGCGTGCAGTGCAGACTTGGGACATTGTTCATGTTACATGCCCATATACAGGTTGTGATGGTGGCAACTGAAACTAGAGGCTTGTACTAGTTCTAGAACTAGGGGCTATCGCAGTGGCATCCTGACAACTCTAGGGCTATGGGCTAACCTGAAGCCAAGGTACGTCAGGGGATCCGGGCCTAATGCAAGCTGTACACGTTTTTTTGTGCAGCCTCTATGCGACCACTTATGTTGGTCGGTTTAAATGCCGAACACTACTCGGTAGACGACGGGTGTTTTATGATATAAACCATGTCCCATTACCAGCCCCTTTCCAAAGATCACCGGTGCATGCATACGCGTTGGAATTTAGACTTCTGACGACACCCCAGTCAAAACCTTGATGGTTTCTATGGTTCGCATGCACAAAATGCATAGTTATATACGGGCAACAAGGTAGGAAATTATACGCAACTTGATCGTTTTCTTCGTATTCAATGCTAGACTTAGTCGTATTCCCCCCCTCGAAGCTCTGACCCCCCGCAGCCCAACGATCCGATGTTCTCTTGCCAGCGTGCTATTGATCTACCGGTAGTTATGACGAACCCAACTCTGTATCCCTGTCCCATCCCCCTTTTTGTGTATGAGCAGCGCGATTGCCGAAGACGAAGCCTTTTCCATGTCTGCCGGTGCAGGGTAAGTGTTGTGTCATAAAAATGGCCATGACATAATGGACGCGTACCGCAGTGTATTCGGCTCGTATGTAGAGCCCAGGGTATTTGTATTCTACGGTGATAATATTGGAAGCAAGATTGAGTCCATCAAAACACGGTCTCGTCACGAGGCAAATCGACGGATGTGAGCTGATATTCTTATCTTCTGCACGGAGCAGTCATGACACAGAATCCCAAGAGGTCCCAAGATTTGCAAGAAGGCATGAAAGTACTCATTCATGGGTCATTGTCCCACAACGCGCCCTTCTAGGCTTATCGCCAGTCAAGCACAGACTCTGTTTTTTTTTTTTTTTTTTTTTTTTTTTTTTTTTTTTTCTTTCTCTCTCTGTCTCTTCCAGCCTCACCGTAAACAGGACCCAAATGATAAAGAGCCCCTGTTGGCCTTGTTGACTCACTTCCCTGCCCATGTTTGTGTCATTTCTAAACAACGTGCTCTTCTGGTCTACATCATTTCAAACTTTACGAGGTAAAAAGCAGCGCATGACCGTGAAGCAAGGCACCCTTGGCATTCGCAACCAACAAACAAGGTGAGCACAGAGGGGGTGGGTAATTTTTTCCTCGGTGAGGCCGTCGTTGGCTCTGCCCCCTCTTGAGGCGTCCGTTTGCCTTAAGTCGTCGTTGGTGGTAATTCTCGGTGAAGGAACGAACCCCCGGGGCCAAGACGCTAATTGGAACCAAACTGATCGAGAGTCAGGAAAAAATACACATCGTTTTTTGTCTCCACACTTCCAAGACTTGGCTGACCTGATTTTTTTTTCGCGAACTTTTCGCAATAAAAACGGCTTTTGGAGACTGCGGCCGATTTTCGGTCCTTCATCTACCAGGGGTCCTGACTGAACCCGTCAAGGGCTGTCTTGCCTGTCAAAGCAGACGAGAGCCAGCCAACCGGTTCATTGGATACTCACCGTACTTGATCTACCTCTTGCGAGTGTCATAGATGCCCAAAGATCCATATTCAAAGTGACCTGTCACGGTAGTTAGTGGGTGGCTCTGGGTGGATGTTGGTTAGGCCTTCTTTTTTCCCTTCCCTTTCCAGCCTAAACTGAACTGGTGCTGACTAAATCCAAAGGTCCCTTACAGCAAAGACGCAAGCAAGCCAGCACGATAAATCGGATATTGGATGAAGCGCCGTGGTGGGTGGGGTAGAGGCTGATTCAAGGATGAAATCACATGACCAAAGTACCCCAACTTGCCCAGCAGCCCAGTTACTTGGTTGAGTCCTGTCTCCCCAAATCGCTTATGACTTTGATACAACATTGGGATCAACCCAGGCAAAAATTGATCGATTTGCCAAGCTAGGTAAATTAATGCTGGGAAAGCCAGCTAGGTTAGCCAGGTAGATAGGTAGATACCTTATTCGATCCCCCAGCTAGGTGTACGTAACGGTACCTTACGTAGACTCTACCTAGTATTGTGGCTAACTCTACGATTGATTAGCGCCAATTGGAGAATCTGCAAGCCCGGCCAGTCGTGTAACGTAAGCCAGGATTTGTTTTCTAGGCGATGGATTTTTGTTTCTGGACGATTGATCTTGTAAAATGACTGGCCAATCCCCGCAAAGCTACCCTGACGTTTGAGATAACGGACGAACAGTAGCTCGCCACTAGTAGAGTAGCTGTTCGTGACCATTTATTTAGCTTAGCTCGGCCCTGGACCCTCCCTACAGGGAGTACGAATACCTACAGGTTTAAAGAGACGAGAAGCGAGTTGGTCCCCAGGCAAGACATGAGGCTTGAAGCCAGCAAGGCCCAGCTACCCCATCAACCTATTCAGCTCAGCGGTGGCTGATGGAAACTCGAGAAAGAGTACAGAAGAGATTTAAAAAAAAAATATAATAATAACCCACTTGTAAGCGATCGCAGGGGAAAATGGAGCTTTCTGCCATCCTTCAACTTCAAGGGAAAAAAAAAAGCCAGGGGAAAAACGGGCCAGTTGAAGGTAGATGAGGAAAGCTATTGTGGTATGTAGATCAAGTTACCAAATGTCGGTCAGAGTCGACACTAGGTTATCATTCCCGGTAAAAACCTACCATTGCATCCAAAAGTCCGTGGCAATCGGCCAGAAAACTGCAGGGGGCTTATTTGCCTCGTGACAGCATCTGGCATGGCGGCTTGCTTTTTCAATACATGGTTTGGCTCTTGGCTGGGGAATCTGACCAGGCTGTTCGTCTCCAAGGATGAAGAAGAGAAAGAAGAAAAAAAATCCCTCGGATCTTGCGGCTTTGATTTGATTTTGACTTTAATTAATATTACTGTTAATGCTATAGTCTAGTGGTCTACTCCTCGATTTCTCCTCTTTCTTTTGCCTCCCCGCAACAAAAAATGAGTAAAACGACAAAAGAGGACCGTGAGCCTCCCACGTATCAAGCGAGCAATTATCAATGTCACAACGTGCGCCCACCCGCGCAGAAAGAGAGAAAAAAAAAAAAAAAAAAAAAAAAGCTGAGATGGGAGAAGAATGCCCACTTACTCAGGATTCACGGGCCGGCTGGCAAAATTTTTATTTTCTTGTCTCTGATCTTTTTCCACAGCATAACCCCAGCCATTAAGGGTCTCAACAATATTCGGTCGTAAAAAACTAGTTGGTACTGTGGATAATGCATGCAATGAATGCACCTCGTAACGAAAGATGTTTTGATTACCTGCTGAACAATTATTTGCTCGGTTGTGAAATCGTTGCATTGCACGATCCCAGGATTAGAGTTGTACTGTATTGATTTCTCACTGGCAGTGGACGTCGCTTGGAAGCGAATGGATCAATCTTGACCAGATCCCAGCGTGCGCAGCCCCTGCTCGTACCCGATGAAACGGTCGGACTTTCGGGTCAGGGAAGGTACTTTGCCAACCCCCCCGTCACCAACTCCAATCTAGCAAAGGTCTCCCTTCGTCACGCGCATGTATCTTTTTGGACCTTGGTACCCTTAGCTTGTAGATCTCCACGGGATTTTGGACAGTGCGTCCGACGCAGGACACCCCCCGCCGCCATCTCCATCTCCAAGCTGCAGAGGTCAAGGCCATTGACCCATTTGTGCGACGCATGGTCTACCAGTTTGAGTTTGGCGGGATTGATTGGTGGCAGAAACGGAGGGCTGGCTTTGACCCCGAAAAGAGATAGATACCACATCAATCAACCTGTCTCACAACCGATCGCATAGCTGTGCTAGAAGGGGGCCAGAACGAAAAAGAAACTTGGGATTGCTTCTTGCTGACGATGCTTGCCTGCTTGGGGTAGGTACCTTGCCAACTGACCGCCCATCCCCACTTGATAAGTTAGAGAGAGGAGACAAAAAAAAATTGAAAGTGAACAAAAAAACCGCCAGCCGTCGTCAGCCAATAGAATCAATAGCCGCGCTGGAGAGACTTCTCCGCCGCCCGCTACAACCGGGTCTGATCGGGTCTTTTTTTTTTTTTTTTTTTGTCTCTTTGAGATTATTCTTTACTCTTTTGTTTTGATTTTATCCTTTTCGGAAACAAGAACGGTACGCATCAGCAAACAGTTCAAAGTCCAACAGAGTTAAAGCTTCGTCCCATCTGTGCTCTTGGTCGCCCGCAACGCCCCGAGCCATATTGGCTGTTAGACCAGTCGTGTGGCCCCGCTGTTTGATCCAGCCTGTCAGGGAAGAGAAAAAAAGAACAGAAAGAAAGAAACCACGCCCAGGGTGCCTGTCACGATAGAACAGACCTGACTAGAGACGGACCAGACACCCACGCAACAGGTCCTTATTAACAAAGTCTTGCGCGCGACTGTCGATCCGCGTCCGCTCGCTACCCTGTTGCTTTCTGCCGAGCTACGATCGACCACAGACCTCGCAATCCCCAACCAAGCGCCTCCGTTTTGCCATTTTCGCCTTCTCCATCTTTGCGACGATACGGCAAACCGTTTGGAGGGCGATATCCCTTTGTTAGACAAAAAGTTACTTACAAGGTCACTTTGCTACTGTTACCTGGGGTACCTTACTTCCGATCCTGGTCGGGCCTCGCCCACCCACGTTCTTTTTTTTTTTTTTTGTCTCTTTTTTTTTTTTTTCTTGCCTTCGACGCCCCCTGGTGTGTGTGGACTGTAACGCTCCTACTGTACATACCTTGCCGAACCTAGGTACCGCACATCAACCGCGCATACCCGAAGCCCACAAACGGCCCCGGCTTCAATCTCATCTTTGCCTGTCCCCTGCTTCCCTCCGATCGGGCAGCTTGCAACTTCGCCTGATGAAGTGCCTTTCGATGGCATACGCTTGCGCAAACCTTGTCTGACATTTGTCGCCTCCGTTGCACAGCAGAAACTTCGCCTGCCTCGGCCGTCTTGATGTACCTTCCCAGACATACCTCGACTTCTCCCTACACCCTGAAGCATGGACCACGGCCCGGACCCTAAGCGGCCACGGCTTGGGCAAGAACCCAACTCGTCGTGGTCCTCCGCCAGGCCGGCGTATCCTTCTTACACTACCCTCCCACGTCTCCCCGAACAAGCGTCTGGCCAACCGCACCAGCACCAGCATCAACATCAACAACATCAACACCAACACCCTCCTCACAATCACTACCCTCGGAGCACCGATTCTCCAGCCCTGCCGCCATTACTTACGAGTCCATACAACAACAACCGCTCCCATGAGGCGGATCCGTATCCTTCCCGGCCTTCGCAACCGCCACAGTCACCGGCGCATCCTCCTTACCAACCAGCCTATTCGCCCCGCGAGTCGCCAGGTGGTGGTGGCGGCGGTGGTGTGAAGCGAGATCCCGAAGAACACTTACCTCATCCGAACAACCGCCGCCAGAACTCGACAGGAAATGCGCCCGAACCGCATCCGGTGACTCCTCACGGTCTTCCCGCGCACGGCATGCAAGCGCAGTCGCCCGCACCGCCTCCACCTTCGCAGCACCCACAGCCACCACATCGACCGCAACATCAACAACCTCTCCCTCAACAGCCGCCGCCCATGGATGACCGGAGACAGCCCAGCTTCGATAACGGCCAGTCTGGACCCGTGTTTCGCCAGCAGCAGAGCTACGCGCCGCCGCCGCCTCCTCCTCCACCCCCTCAAACGCACAACCATGCTCATATTCAATCGCCGTATGAGCAGTCTCCAACCCACAACATGTATTCTACACCTTATCAGAGCAACCAAGAATATAGCCCATATGGGAGTACGTCGTCGGTGACTACCGGCAAACAGAGGCCCAAGCACCAGCGCGCATCTCAGGTATGATATCCTCCTCTGCAGTGTCTGCGACCTGATATAAATCTAACACGTGCTGGCGCATAGGCTTGTGATCGGTGCCGACATCTCAAGGCCAAGTGTGATGAGCAGAAACCATGCAAGAACTGCAAGGAGAAAAACGAACCGTGCAACTACAAGGAGCCCATAGTTAAACAGTACGAGTTGAACACGAATTTCCCGGTCTAATTTGCCCAGTTACAAGGCTAATTTGATTCGCCTCATAGACAAGACAAGGTCCAGACGGAGCTCCTCGAGGCGGTCACCAGCATGAGTACGAGCTTTGCCGATATAAAATCGTTGATTTCAGGGGTCGATTCGCGTCTTAGTACTCGTCTTACGAATCTTGAGGAAGCGATGAGGACCATAGTCGCTGCTATCCGACCCGGCGCCGTGCAACCTTTTCCCTTGTCTGTCAAAAGGGAGCTAAGCGGAAGCGAGGATACTGCTTCAAATGGACCACACGAATCTCCAAATTCTGGCCGGGGCGAGCCGATTGGAAGTCCCCAAGTGCCCCTGTTGGGGCCCATGGACAAGCAGCAAGCAACTGAGGAGGCAGCTCATTCAGCAACTGCCGAAGAGCTGATTATTTCCAAGGAGGCCGAGGAACCAATCGCGCCTGTTATTCTCGACGACGATAGACCGGATATCCCACCTGGTTCCCCCGTACCTGCCGGAAAACCCGCGATTCCAGAAAACCACACAACAGGAACCGGCAACTTGCTCATGTGGCCGGCCATCCAAAACCTCGTCGGCCACCTTTTGGTGGAAAATGGCATCAAGTACCCAAAAACATACCCACTCACCATCGAGGAAAACAGGGGTCTGTTACATTTATATGGTCGAGGAGAGGGGAGCAAAAAGAGGCCGGGTGGCAGGGAGGTTCCCAACGATTTTGGACTTCTTACGTCTGCCTATCCCGAAGACGTAGCACCATCGCCATCATCCAACAATGATTGGGGCTGTATGGATGCTATGGAGACCGCGCCTTTTAGTCCACAGAATCTTCCTCCAACGCCCGAAACGAAGACCCCTTCCCGAAAGACGGTCGGAGGCCTCAGGTTTGATCATGATCATGTGTGGAAGCTTGTGGATAGCTACAAGGAGAACATGCAGAACATGCACCCCATTATTCTGCCCAAGGATCTGGACGCTTTGATCAAAAATTTCCTTGACAGCCTTCCTACGGTTTACGTAACCAAATCTGTCAGGCCGCCACCCATTGCAGGGTTTGCCGCAAAGCACGAAATTGTTGGTGAGAAGCGAAAACGGGAGGACACAGACGACGGCTCGGAACCCAAGGTGGCGCCTCAAAAACGTCCTGCGCCATCTCGCCACATCAGCACTGCCGTAGTTCTCTGTATTCTTGCCCTGGGAGAGATCTGTCTACACAAGGACCGTATCCCAGATGTTGTTCCTACACATGGCGAGATGCAAAGTCAAGGTTCCTTCAGCTCTCAGCCCTACGGCTCTCAAGGTTCCCCGGCCTCCCGAAATGGTGTACCACCATCCCCCATCCAGGGGACACCGCCTTCGGTAACGTCGCACCCGACAGGCAGCAGGCGAGCCTCTTTTCAGGGTTCCGCTGGTTCTACATCAGGGCCGATAAGGAGGAATATGGATGTGATCCCGGGTCTACAGTACCTGGCCAATGCGACCGACATTCTGGGCAATCAAATGGGAGGGACGTCGGTATGGCACGTATACGCCAACATTTTGGCTGGTCTTTACTACGGTCAACTGGGCAGGGTTATGGAGAGTTACTGGCATATCCATCATGCCTGCGTCAAGGCGCAGCATCTCCTTAGGAAGTGAGTCTTTCCCTTCCCTTCCATTTCATTCCCCTCTCCTCCAGGAATTAGATGGATTTGGTCACTAACCTGCTTTTATCAAGCCACTTCTCTCGTCTCACATGTGCAAAGGGCCAAACACAAGACATTAAGGACACCCGTTACTATCTCATTTATTGGACATGTATGCAACTTGAAAGGTATGTATTTTTTTCTTGTTTTTTAATAAAACCTGTTTGCTTCCTTTTTGCCAGTGCTGACCAAGTTTGCAGCGACATCATCGCCGAGTTGAATTTACAACAGTCGGGTATCAGTAATTACGAGCAGAGCATGCCACACCCTAATTTGGAACACATGATCGAGTGTGGGATCGACCAACGTGTCGCCTATAGCTACTACGGGCAGCTATGGCTACGGAAGACGCTCAACAAGGCGCACACAATGCTATATGGGCCCAAGGCTGAAAGAGACAAATACACCCTGATAACTTTGGTGAAAATCATGCACTCGAACCTGACCGACAGCGAAGATCTTTGGTGGCCAAAGTTTCATGACCATGATCCCCCGACTCCGGCCGACAACATACTCGACGCTAGACTGCGAGCCAAGTATTGGGGCGCCATGAACATCATTTGCCGGCCGGTCATTAAATCTATACTAATGCTAGATTATCAGGGGATGCAGGAAAGCCTCGATCCAACCGATCCCTTAAATCAGCTTTTGGATCCCAACGACAAAACTGTTTTGGAAATAGCAGAAAAAGGCATTAATGCGCTTCTTCATAGTACAAAGGCCTTCCACAATCTTGCTGAAAGGCGGTATATTGTCACCAACATTTTTGGTACAGCTCAAGCGTAAGTTTTTGGAACCCGGATCTTTTCTTCTTCTTTTCCTCACGCTGACATTCGTTTTTTGATGAATTTTTAGTCAATGGGGCAACCTGATTACTCTTGCCGCGGTCTACAGGAACCAGCACCTCTCACATTTTATCGACGCCGGGGAGCTCAAATATCTTTTCGACAAAATGATACAGTTCCTGGAGGTCATCTCGCATCGATCAAGCGCCCTCGAGGTTGATGGGAAAATCCTCGTTGGTCTGAGGGACTCTCTGTTCCCCCCAGGGTTTTCCCGACCCGAAACGCACTCAGCTACCAGCTCAAGTGCGCCTCAATCGACAAGCATTCACACATCAATGGCGACTCAGCACGCTTTCCAGCCGTTGCCGATGAGCCCCGTACATACGAGCCCTATAGTACCTCAATTCGGGCCTCACCCGATGCCCCCGAATGGGCTGCCGTCGTTCTCTTACCCTTCTCACCCTCCTCAACTTCACCCTCCTCAACTTCATCCTCACCCTCACCCACCTCAGCCGTCCCATCAAACACAGAACGGAGTAATGGATGTTCAGGTACCTCGATGAGGCTGCTCTTCAGAAAGGCGTAACTCGCATTCGCCATCCCACCGAGGTTTTCTGCAAGCAGGAAGCAGGACATCGCAGTACGCTTTTGCTAAGCCTCGCTTCGCTTCAAATTCCACATGCTGTGTCACGTTGACAGGGCTCGCACAAAAAGCAAGTTTGACGAGTTTTCAAGACCGGACTTTTCGAACATAGTCTGACTTGTGGTGTGGTGGCGATAGGATACGCTGAAACGAACTACTTTGGGAGGCTCGCACTGTACATGATTGCAGTGGAGCCCTGCCACATAATTACCTCGTTAATATTTGTCATTTAAACGCCCTTACATTTTCTTTGGATTTGGATCAGCCTCTCCCTTACTCTTGGTTCGGCATCTTGCTTGCATTGCACATCTTTTTTTTTGTTCTCATGCTCTTTTCCTTCCCGACTTGACAGGATCATAACTGTCTTCAGACGTGGATGAAGCCGTTTGATGGCCAAGGCAGGAAATATCATGCTCAGCGACGTTTTGTATTCTCTGTTTTATCTTCTTGGATGAAGCGTACCTGCATACATACCCATTTACAAGGTCGGCTTTTTCTTTGATTTACTTTTTCTCTGAGTCATGTTATTCACGCATACTCTAATGATGGTATATTTTGTTTTTCTTTTTCTTTAAAATTATATTGCGCGGTACTAAGTGGTAGCTGTGCGGCGGACAGGTCCGTTGCGAGTACATGTTGCATATAGATGGCTGGTTCAGAGCGGATTGTATCTGAGTGTTGAAGTACTTTGTTGGATAAGATATATTTCTGTGGTCTCATGGATCTCTTTACGGGGCAATATAACATCAAAGGCCATCATCATCATCATCCTTGATCATTTCTAGCTCCGAAAATTGTGAATAAAAATGAACGCACGCGCAATCAAACGCCAACACCAAACACCATCTAGTTTTAGATAGTTGGAGGAACTAGATGTCAAGTTTGAGCCCCTGAGCTTAAGAATACAAAGTTTATCTCCCTGTCCAAACTTCATAATGGCACTACGGTTAAACAAAGCCAGCCGTCGGGATAGGCGGCCTCGCGCATCAGACCCTCCAGCGGCGCGGAAAAGGGCACAGGGGCGCCGTGAAGCACCACGTTTGCCAGAACTGGATCCCTGCTGCTGGGGAATAAGGCTGGGAGCAGGTCACGTAGCGTCGGGCCTAGAGTCTGCGGCGTGCCTATTGATTCGAAAGCCAAGTCAGCGATATGTCATTGTGCAGCTTCTCTTGTTTCGTGGCACTGCACTGGGTTGGAGTAGCGGGCAAAAAAAGAAAAAAAGAAAAATTCAGGGGACTTTTTTTTTGGGGCTTTTTTTCTTTGCTCACGATTTGCCATCTTAGGCGGCACGAGGGTCTGCATGACCCTAAAAGACCCAGCGGGCGGCGCTCCCCCCGTACCAGCACCACCGTTGCCGCCGCCGCTGCTGGGGATGTAGATGCGCAGCGGCACGTGCTTGATCGGGGTGCTGGGGTTGAGCAGGCGGGCGTTGATGCGGGCCCAAGCCGGGTAGTCGGCGTCGCGGACGGCGTTCCACAGCGCGGTGGTGTCGGCCTTGCTCATGCCCATGATCTGCTTGGCGTGTCCGTTGCGCACAAAGTCGGCCTCCTTGACGCCGTTGAGGAACGTATCGCCCACGTGCCAGTCGTCCCCTTCTTGGACCGTCAGGCGCCAGGGGAGCGCCGGCTGGTAGAGGTCGACGAGCAAGCCGAGCGGCAGGGCGCGCAGCGCGATCCCCTCGTGGTGGAAGCTCGTCGGGACCGGGGTGGACGGCGGGAGGAAGGCGCGGATCCGGGGGAGGAGCAGAGATAGGTAGGATACCCGCGGGAGCGAGGTTATGAAGGGCGTATTAGGGAGGGAGGGGTGCGTGATGTAGAGCGGGATGGTGAGGCGCCAGAGGGTGCGGGGGATGGAGGCGGTGGTGGGTGGTTCCGTGGTCCGTTGGCGTGGTGGTGGTGGCGATTGGGATGCTGCTGTTGCCGACGTGATTCTTGATATTTGCCAGGCCGGATCGGGACCGGGATGAGGTGGGGATGGGGGCCCCGAACCCGGCCCGGGTACCGGGCTGGCGGGGTCGGCTTCTGATCGGCGCGGCGAAGCCATTTAAACCCCCATGCGACGCCTGGTGGAACGGTAGCAGTGACGATGTCTTTTTTTGACGTAACGGTAATTGTGATGGGGGCAGAAATTAGGTGTGCCTAGCCAGAGGCGGTGAGATTAAAAATTCCCGGGTTCCCCGATCACGTTTAAATTGAGTCTAGTCTTGTTCCTTCGTATTTGGAGTACCCGAGAGGAGATAGCGATCTGCCGAATGCCTCTCTCGTCGGGTGTAGTTTTCCCCCCACACCCGTGTGTCTCTCTTCTATTTTTTTGGTCCCGACAGAAACGGCCCAAGAACCGGGTCGTGTCTTTTTTTTTTTTTTTCTCTTAGGGA